>NW_022196897.1:89710032-89725445 GCF_008632895.1 Mastomys coucha
TCTGTCTGTATATATGTATGTGGTGTGTGTATGTATGTCTCTGTCTGTATATATGTATGTGGTGTGTGCGTATGTGTGTGCATGCTCTAGCTTTAGGAGCTTTCCTCCATCACGTTCCACCTTTTTATTATTTTTTAGACAGGATCTTTCACTGAAACTGGAGCTCCCGAATTCAGCTAGGCTAGCTGGCTCGTGAGCCACAGGATCCTCCTGTTAACTTCACTCATTTCCAACTTGATAAGGGTTTCTTACCAAGATTTACCCAGGTATGATGTCAGAGGCAACCTAAAGCTTCTATTGAGAGAGATTTGCAAGGGACAAAAGAAACCCCACTTGCTTCACTCTGACTTTCTGGAGAGCTACAGTCAAGTGCCCCGAGCAATGAGAAAATGCAGAGAAAACTAACCCAGAGAAGTTTGTGTTAGTAATTTCTTTGGTAGGTATGAGGAACTGACAGGAGGGTCTGGGATGACACAGGAACTTTTTGCTTTGTGAGTACCTGAATGTATAGAGACTCCCTTCCTGGTAATCAAATTGTTAACAATGAAAGAGATACTGACTCAGCCTTGAAAACTTCAGAGGAAGTCAGTTGGCAGCAAGAAGATGCCTCTGGGCATATGGAATTGTTTAGTCCCAGAAAACACCCCCCCCCCACAGTTATTAAAAAAGTCAATGCACACACCTACCTGCACGGTGTAGCTCCCCAAGGTGGTAGCACGTTTAAAACGCCGGCCCTGTTGCTGGGACATCATGAACAGCTGAGCCAGACGCTGCTCCATGACCCGGGCAAAGCTCTGGTTGTGCAGGCCCACCAGCGAGTTGTCCACACCCTGGAGCACTGAGGATCCAGAAGGCAGAGGGGTTGCTCAGAGCACAGACTCCATAACTATACCACCACCTGCCCCACATGGCCGAGAAGGGCTACTGTGCCCTAACTTACACTGGGGCTTGGCCCACCTTATCTACTTCTCCACAACCTGGCCTCACTTCTCCTCCAAGGCAAATCATGAGTTAAGAATCCTTGCCCATGTATTACATATGTTGGGAAAGTTAGTGACCTGCCCAAGGCAGCTACTAAGTAGCAGAGTCAAGGTATGAACCCAAGCTGGAATAGCTCCTAAGCTTGTGTCTTTCTCCCATGAGCTGTGGTATCTAGAACACCTACTGCATCAAATCTAGACTTTCAAAGATGCTATGCAATGCAAAGAGTCCACCAGAGACATGGCCGAGCTACAGGCTTTGGGTTTGGGTTGGTTCTCACTTGCAAACCCTGGCTTATTTCTCTTTCTCAACAGCTTTGTGGAGGATTCGTAGAGCCATCCTGGAACCTGAGCACATGAATTTGGGCAAACTCTGCTGTTCAGTAGCCTTATATCTGCCTACTAGCTAGGATCCTTCTGTTGCTATCCATAAAGCTATCCCAGAGCCCCTCAGGTCCTCTCCCAATCAAGAACAGAACAGCCTAATGGAAGGAGTGTGCTGCCTCTCACTTCTTATCAATCAAGGAGCCTTTGGCAAGCCACTGAGATAGTCCTCTGTAGAAAGGGCAAGGAAAGGTACCTCAGAGGAAGTACATGGCTAATGGGCTCTAAAGATCAAAAGGAAGAGAATGCATAAGGCGCCATCCATGGAAGGTACGCGGGATCCTTTTCTGGCCATTCCCTTTCCTTGGCTGTATCTCAGTAGCTATTACTTGAACTATCTGGGGACAACAGGAGAGACGATGACCGTGGAGTTGCAAGTCATTGCCAGTGCATGGATGAGAGTTTTAATGAGCTCTAAGTTCTCTCTAGAGCTTTCTACAAGGAAGAGTGCCTGTTTTCATCTGCATCCAGAGTCCCATCCTTGTTCTCCATCTCTTGGGAAGCATCTGCACCCCAAACTTGCCAGCAGTGCCTTCAGACACAGTTGCATCCTAAATTTTAACTGTTCAAATTGATTCTCTCTCTCTCTCTTTTTTTTTTTCTCAAAACTCACAAGGGCTTGGGAATGGGATGGAAGATTCTGCATTTAATAGAGTTGGTTCTAACATAGTCTAGAGTAGTATCATGAATATCATCCATCCACCAAGATACAAAACAGTCCCTCCTAAAGAGCATGTTTTCTGTAGCCACTGATCTGGCAGGGTGTTGCATTTCAGCCAGTACCAATGCTTGAATCCACACAGGGTCAGACTAAGCCATCAAAGATGACGTTCATACTCGGATCAAGAGAGAAATAAAACCCACAGCTGGGTCTCTGAAATCATTTCTTTGAAGCCATAAATGCCAAGTGATCCCCCGAGGGTATAAAGCATGGCTCTAGGGCCCTGGTGAGAGACTCTAGCTTGTCTCTAACTATAACCCAAACCCTGAAAACAGAGATGAATGATGCTGTGTTGCTCTTGCTATCAGAGACTGAGGGTTTCCAGGGTTTCCTACCTCAGACAGGAGAGTCTGTGGACCTGCTGACTCAAAAACACCTCATCTGGTTAATTTACAGGCCAAAGCACTGAAATATGGTTTCTAATTTGGCCTCCTCTGACCAGTGGACAAGAGGAAGGGTGTGTGTGTGTGTGTCACAGATTGCTTTATTGGAAATCTCAGTCATGATTCAAAGGCAGACAGTCTTCTAGGAGGTGGAAATGTCCTAGGCATTAGTGGTTGCTTGTATTATGGACATTCTCTATGCCACTGAACTGTAAGTTTAAGATGCTTAAAAGGGGGCATTTTACCCTATATGTATTTCCAGTGCATTTCTCTTTTTTAAAAAATGCCCCTAGGAGTGTTAGAGAGTGTAGGACTTACTCCCAGAAGTGCAGTGGTCAGTGCCTAAATGGCTTGAGTGTGTCACTGCAGCTCTCCAGAAATAACATGGGTTCTTCTCTATGTCAGCTGGGTGGAGCTGGAGGTCAGAAGCAGGGGTTTGAGTCTGAGTCATGGCTCCCCTTCCTGAGTCAAGCCATATAGTTCCTAGGAGCCTCAGTTCCCTACTGAACTACTGATTGTGAATAAGAAAGAATTTAGTAAATAATGCCTTTAATCGTAGTACTATAGGACATTTGTTAGAACATCACAATGAGGGAGATGTTGCTGTCACATCCCCCCAACCCCTTGCTTTGCTAGGTACATTCTCGACAAAGGAAGAATGGCTTGAAAGGAATGGGCCTATGGCCCTGCATGCGGTTCCCCTACCTTCCCATAAGAACCCCAGCACACTCTCGTTGATCTGTCTGCTTTCCTGGAAGGCAATGGAGGTGTGTGTACCCACACACTTCCCTCACAGTGACACAGTAGCTCAGAGCCCTCAGCACATCTGCCAGGGCCCTCTTGCCACCAATTCTTAGTCACTACAGATCTAGACTAGAAGAGGCATTGCAAGTCCCTGGCTGTGTTCAGAGGAGCTGGGTCCAAATGTCAGGACTGTGACCCTTCCCTTCTCATTTCATTTGTAATCACACTGGCTCTAAGATCACCATCAGGCATGGGTCAGCCTCCTGCACTTGAGCTAAACTGTTTCAGTATGGTTGAATCCCACACATTCAAACTCTAAGAGCCTCCATGCTCAGCTAATGCCCTCTCATCCTACAGGAGAGCGTGAGAAACCCCGGGGGCCCCAGGGGACTGGCACTAGGACACAGTAAGAAGCTGAGGTGAGACTAGAGGAAGTCACACATTACTGGATCTAGGACATTTCGTCTCTGGTGAGTGAAACAAAAGCAGATGTATAAACCTGAGATGGCCTCTTACATCTATTAGTGACAGTATCCTGTGGGCTTGCTGATTACCTAGGCTGGCTGGCCAGTGAACACCAGTGATCTGTCCACCTCTGCCTCTTCTTTGATGTGGGTTCTGGGGAATCTAACCCAGGCCCTCATGCCTGCATGCATGACCAGCCCTTAACCGACTGAGCTATCTCTCTCCAGGCCCTAGTCACTAATATCTGAGTATCTCTATCTTTGCTTCATTTCTATAAAACCAATTGCAGGTTTTGCAGATGGCAGGACAGCTGAGCAAATACCCTTGTCCCTAGCTCCCTGTCACAAACCTTTCCTTTTGTGGTACAGCAGATTGGCAGAGCTGCCCAGGAGTTTGTAAAGTGGTCCTGGTTCCGATAGAAGGCAAAAGGGTCATGCCAAAAACAGTTCCAGTTCCTCACAAGTCCTAACTGATCGATGCCACCACCAGAGTGTTTCCATCGCCAACTGCAATGCTAACAACAGCAGCGAGGAAGGAGGTTACGCGAGTGTGGAGAGTTAAGTCGCAGGGGAGCTCAGAAGCAACACTGAGTGTGGCTTTCTCTTAAGGTAATGCCACTAAAATGAAGACATGGGGAGATGCAGAGGTTGTGCCACTGGTGGTTGTCAAGGGCAGCCCGTGTTTAAGGATGGATTATGATCACTGAATGTGAATGGTAAAGTTCAGAAAAGGTGCCTGTGAAGGGAAAGACACCATTGCTTGAGGAGGACACACGATTCTGTATCGTTATGTAACCCACTGGCTCATGTGTTGCTTGGTTAGTGCCCCCCCTTCTCTTTCAGGCTTGCACCTCGGTTTCTAATCTGTTAAAAATGTGCTTTGTTAGTTCTTTTGGCAGTTGAAATGATCTCTGTGTACCTGTGTACTGAAGACCTTGCGGTGTGGGGACCTAGGTGATCTGTCCTTTAGGAGGGAGCCTAGGCAGGCATCATCTAGCAGGGTGAGAACTGCTTGGATGGAATTTTAGGCAACAGTCTACCTGCTGCTTGTGAGGGACAGCAGTGAGGGTCAATGAATAAGGGAGGAGAATTCAGGGTGACCACTCAACCAGACATATTCCCATGCCTTGGAGGATCGTCCTGCCTCCTCATGATGGGCTGGACTATATTCTCCAAATTCATGTGTGTGAGCCCTAGCCTCCAGAATATCAGAGGATAACAGTATTTGGAGAGAGGGTCTTTAAAGGGGTAATGAAATTAAAATCAGGTCACACATATGAGCCCTAATCCAATGTGTCTGGTGTCCTTATAAGGAAAGGAAATCAGGACACAGACAGGCTCAGAGGGAAGAACAGGTGGGGATAAGCAGGAAATGTGACCAACTTCAAGCTAAGGAGATGGGAGGGAGGCACAAATGTACAGGCACCTTGGTCTCAGACTCTTAGAACATTGAGAATGTAACTTTCAGTTGTCTACACACTGATGGCTGGGCTGGTCACTTTGCTCCTACACACATCTGTCTTCTCCATTTGCCTCAATAATGTCATTCCTCATTTTAGAGCCACTGTGTGGCTTTTGAAAAACACAAACAGAATGCCTTTGCTGTTTCTTAAGGTTCAGCTGAGAAATGTCAAGGGGAAAGGAGAAAATGCCACCAGAACACTCTGACTCTTGGACTCCCCTCCACCTCATCATCAGCACACTGGCATTGGTGTGGGGCTTCCAAGAAGGAGCAGTGCACATACGGCCCTCTTCTAGCTTTGATTTGGGTCTCACAGGGCAGTTCAGAAAGGCCTGCTGTCTGTTCAGACAGCCACTCACACAGACATGCCCCAGACGTCACTTACTGGTGCTGCTGTGTGCGAAAGGCTGAGCTAACGGCTTTGAGCTGTTATTAGTAATTATCTTCAGGGTCCTTTCCTTGCTTCCCCATGCTCTTCCAGCCCTATAGAAGGAATCCCTTGACTTATAAGGCAGGACCAAAGATGTAGATCCTGTCTCCAAATGGCACCATTTTAGACAAACCTGTGATGCTAAGAGGGAATTACAAAATTAAGAGGTTACCTGTGATGACCCAGTAGTCTCTGGTTGTTTCTGATGTGTCGAGGTTGGGATATTCCAGTGCTAAAATAAATTAAAAAACACATCAAATTTCTTTGATAGGTTTTATGAGTAAAAATTATCAAGGGAAACAGAAGTGACAAGCTGGCAAGTAGCTAGGCCCTGTACTGCCATTTCTGAGAACTCTGGGGCACACGGGTCAAACTATCTCATCATGTATAGAAGTGACTCAGAAAAGGGACAACTTGTACAGGGAGCTCGGTTTTGTGAGTTTGTCTTTTTGAAGTTTCCCCTCCAACTTTCTTAAATGGGGCAGTTTTACTCAGCACCCTCAGGTGCAGCCTGTCATAGTGGGGGTTTTCCCTGTAGAGATTATCTAGCACCATGAAGGTCATAAGGAATGGCTCTCTCTAAAAGGGATTTTTCCAGTGCTAAGGGCTTACATGTGGTACCCCAGTGTTGGGAGGAGAAGTTATTATTTTGCTTTACCAACATAGTGACGGTGAGAATTCACACATGTAATGGACATTGTGTGCACACATGTGTGTACGTGTGTGCATGGGTACACATGTATGTGTACTCCAGAGGATGGTGGCAAGTGTCTTCCTCAATTGCTCTCTACCTTATTTTCTGAGACAGGAGTCCTCACTAAACCTTGAGCTTGTGGATTTGACTAGCCTGACTATCCAGTGAGCTCCCAGGGATAGGTCCTCCTGTGCCCAGCGCTTGTGTTGCAGCTGTGAGCATCTCACCAGATGTATTTTTTTAACATTGGTACTGAGATCAAGCTCAGATTCTCAGGCTTTCACAGCAAGCACTTTACCAACTGAGCCATTTCCCCACCCCTGCTGTTCAGTTCAACTTAACTGTGATTATTACCAAAGTACCAAGCTGGTGAAAGAAACTCCAGCACCTGCTGCCCCATGACATCCTGCTATCCTTTATGACTTTGTTTGTTTGTTTGTTTTTCAAGACAGGGTTTCTCTGTGTGGTCTTAGCTGTTCTGGAACTCACTCTGTAGACCAGACTGGCCTGGAACTCCGAGATCTGCCTGTCTTTACTTCCCAAGTGCTGGGATTAAAGGCGTGTGCCACCACTGCCTGGCTGACATAATTTTTTTATAAAGTCCACAGTCATCCTTGTTGCCTAAAAATTTATAAGATCTTTCAAGTAAACATATATTAAAAAACTTCTCAGTGGCTGCTAGGTGACAAGTACATCTTCTACATG
The DNA here is from genome assembly GCF_008632895.1 of Mastomys coucha. Lineage (NCBI taxonomy): Eukaryota > Metazoa > Chordata > Mammalia > Rodentia > Muridae > Mastomys > Mastomys coucha. Next base: position 89,717,000 of record NW_022196897.1, read on the forward strand.
CACACGTACAGATGTGCACATGTGCACACACACAGACATGCACACATACAGACATATACATACACACACATACAGACAGACACACAGACAGACATACATACACACATACAGATACACACATATACATACAGACACGCATACAGACACACACATATACACACATACAGACATATATACAGACATATACACATACAGACAGCACACATACACGTACACACAGATACATACATACACATACACACACGTACACACACATACAGATACCCACACATACAGACACACACACAGAATCTCATTTATTTATAGTATCATAACAAGTACAGAAAGAAACTATGAAATACATTTGCTAATAGGAATATTTTAAGAGGAAATCTCTGCCAGTGACCTTTTGAAATGTAATGATTAAATGTAGGGTAGAGACCATCACTCCCTTTGGCTACTGTCAAGTGTGTAATGACAAACGTGGGCTGCACTATCTTCCAAGTCTATGTTGACCATGCAGTAATGAGGATTATGTAACAGGCATTCAAGAGAGCCAAGGCCTCGGACTATGGAGACTTCAAGTAGAGTCACGAATCAATCACAAAGTCTGAAGCCAACTGGACCTGAAGGTCTAGGAACATTTGTGGAGGAGAGAGGAAACCATGGCAACCTGGAAGGCAGTGCTCAGAGCACAGGTCCCCATGCAGCCCTATTAGCTGTGGGAGAGTGGATAGCCTGTGAAAACTCGCGTGGGGGCGGGGGCTTCAATTTTCTCTTCTAGTTTTACACCTGCCTGATAGGCCTATTGTAAACATCAAACATTGGCTTTCTTGCAGTGTGCAATGAACTTTTTGTCAATTCAACTCACATTTGTTGCATTCTCAATTGCTCAAGATAATACAACGCAGCACAACAGAGGCTCTTCTACTTTGTGGAGAAAGATCCCCAAGGGAAGGAAACCCCAGGGCCCTTCTGCATGAGGCTGTGGCGCACGTACTCACGTTCAGCGATGGTGAGTGGAGGGTAGGTGAGGTAGAATCCCACCAGCTCAGCTGAGAGCTGGCTAAGGAGGCTGCTGGCCACGGTGCCGTTGAGGAACGAGCTCTGATTGCCCACAGCATACACCAGTGTGACGGCTTGGGAGGCATTGGACGTGCTCACGATCTGAATGACACAGGAGCAAAGGGGAAGGAGACAGGCCAAATAAGGTGAGGGTCTGTGCCATGGAGGCCGAGGAAGGGACGTTTCAACAGAAGTCGTGGGTTGCGATGGAAGGGCAGTGGGGAGACAGCAAGGAGGAAAAAAGAATAGCAAGTCATTGTTTACAGATTGCAGGAGCATGCCAGGCACTGGGCTATGGGCACTTCATCTCCGTTTTGATCTAACCCTGGGAGGAGCGTCCATTTATGACTGTCTTTCAGGAATGAGGAAAACAGGGCCTAGAGTTACAGGGATCCACCTAGCGTCATAAAGCTTATCCACAACTAGTGGTTTGAATAGGTTTGGCCCCTGTAGACTCATGTTTGAATGCTTGGCCCATGATGGCACTATTAGGAGGAACAGGTCTTGTTGGAATAGGTGTTTCCTTGTTGAAGGAAGTGTGTCACTGTGGGAGTGGGCTTTAGGTCTCTTTGCTTAAGCTCCACCCAGTGTGGAATTACAGTCTCCTTCTGGCTGCCTTTGGACCAAGATGTAGAACTCTTGGCTCCTCCAGCACCAAGTCTGCCGGCACAGTGCTATGCTTCCCACCATGGTGATAATAGAATGAACCTCTGAAACTGTAAGTCAGTCCCAATGAAATGTTTTCTCTTATAAGAGTTACCTTGGTTACAGTGTCTCTTCACAATAAAACCCAAACTAAGACAGTAACAGTCAGGATTTGAACCCAAGTAGTCTTGATTTTCAGCTTTTAACTATTCGTGTGTCTTTTCTATAGGCTAAACTGTCTGGAAGTATAAAGCTGAGCATATAGATATCAATGGAGAGCCCGACTGGCAAATGTTCTGGGAGCTTCATATCAAAAGGAATGTGCACCTGGTATTTTGATCAGGGTGACTAAATACAGGCATAACAGGGATTCAGAAATACAAGATAAATCCTTTATAGAGCAGGGTTTTTTTTTTTTTTTTGTTCTGTGAACCACTAATTGGTGTGGATTATGGGGAGAAACGTTCTATAAGCTAGCATGGGTTTCTTCTCATGCTCATCTTATTTCATTTTTTTAGTTGCTGGGGGCGGGAATGAGGTTTTCTGGGTCAATGTATGGATAAAAATATCTCAAAAATTTGAAAAACATGAGCAGGAGAAAAATCACTGCTCATCAGGGAGCTTTGGCTGGGTTGTGTGCAGTGTATGTCACAGAGGGCATCCTGCAGACCAGCCCTCAAGGACTACACAATGGTTTCTTTGTCCAGTGGTGTTAGCTAAAGGGGCATGGGAGAGAGGAAGGGAGGTCAGAGAGCAGATGCCAGGCCACCTTCCCTGTGGGCACCATGCTTCCCACCATGCTGATAATAGACTGGACCTCTGAAACTGTAAGCCAGTCCTGGTATAGCCTGGGGACTGTACTGTCCCTGCCTGCACATTCTGCTGAGGCAGGTTATGGAATTCTCAAGGTCCCCTTGAGTACCGACTTTCCCACCTGGCTTACTGAACTTCACCTCAGTTTTGCTCAGTCCCTGATGTTGAGAAACTGTGCAGAGTATCTACTCTGTTGTCTACCATCCCCAATGAGGCAGTTGTCTCACTTCTCCAACCAAGAGCCACAACCCCTTGATTAAGGACAACCCAGTGAACATTTCTGCTCAGCTCTTCTTCTCCTCCCAGAAAGTAATTCTGGAATGTGTTTTGGCCACAAGCATTCAGACCTCTGTCCGTAAGTGCTTAGGAAAGCTCTTTCTGGCCATTCAGAAGAGTTCACTAGGGACTAGAGCGATGGCTCAGTGGTTAAGAGCTGAAGGCACTTGTTGCTCATTCAGAGGACTTGACTTTGGTCCTCGGGGCCCAGATCAGGTGGCTCACAACCACCTGTACCTCTAGCTTCAGGGAATCCTGTGCCCTCTTCTGGCTTCCTGGGGTACCCATATGCACATACACACAAACACATACACACACCACACAAATAAATAATAAAAACAAATCTTAGTAAGACCTTTTTGCCTTTATCTCTATTGTGAATATTTTCTGAATACTTGTCACCTTTCAATAGTACTCAATCTCCCTAGACCGCCAAGGAACCCATAAAGCTAGTAATATATAGATATGTGTAAATATATAAATATGCATGTATGCACATATATGTATGTGTACATATATAAACTTATCTACATACATACATCCTATATTCAATCAGGTAACATCTTTTTGTTGTGAAAAATACATGTATATATCACAGAATTTAATATTTTAACCATTTTAAACACATAGATCATCGGCATTAAGTAGATTTTCTTTTTTTGCCAACGATCAGCAACACCCATTTTCAGAACTTTCTCACTGTCTCCAACTGTTACCCACTAAACATCCTTTTCCACCCAGCTTCTCCATCCTTTTATTCCTAGGTTGATCGTGTAACTAAGATTCTTGATTATTCTACAACGCTAGGTATCTGGCAGACAAGAAATCATTCTATACTTTTCCTTCTGTGACTGGCTCATTTCATTTAGCACAATGACTTCAATGCCACCCTGTTGCAGGATTTTCTCAGTCCAATTACATCAGTGAGGCCTGTGATTGGACAGGGAAAGGGAGGCCAAGCTAAGGGTTGCAGGGAGATAGAACGGGGTGGGGAGGAGAATGGAGGTGAACATGAACCAGCGTGGTCTGAACCATCAATAGGTAGTTATGATATCATAAGGTTAGAATAATTGGGATAAAGCTTTTATCATTATCAATTGGCTCTGAAACTATTGTATTGGCATCTTGTAAATTGTGATTTTATTAATACATAGATCTGATTGATTAGCTATAAGCTTTAAGAGTTTTGATTTTACCAGGTTACTGGGTGTTATGATATCTAACCTCTAGGTTGGCGGTTCAATTTGGTTACTGGAATGTGAGACAGAGCTGGCGCGACCCTGCCAGGGCATAGTATTGTGGCCCTCCAATGGTGGGAGGGAACTAGCGGCTCAGCCAGATTAGGCGGTGGGGGTGGGGTGGGGAGTGGGGCTGGGGGAGGGGCTAGCTGGAGAGAGTTACCAGTGGCAGCGGCTGTAGCACTGTCTGGTCCCGCTGGGGAATTAGCCGGTTCATTTTTAATATTTCCCACAACACCACCCGTGCTGCAGTAGGTACCAGAATGGCCTTCCTGTTTGAAGGCTTAGCAACACTCTAACATATGTATAGACTACATTTGTTTTCATGCATCCATTGATAGGCACGTGGTTTACTTTTGGCCATCCTGACCACTGTACAGATACCTGTTTTAGTTCCTAGTTCCCATTTTTGATTCATTTTGATATGCAGATGGAGCTCCTGGGTGACACTGTAATTGCATGTTTAGGTTGCTAAGCAACCATAGTCCTGTTTTCCACAGTGGCTATCCATCCCACATGCCTCTAGCTGTCCACAAGGTTCCTAACTTCTCCACGCCCTCACAACTCATACTCTTTTCTAGGGTTGTGCTTTGTTTTTGAGAATGATCATTCTAATAAATGTAAAACGGTATCTCATGATTAAGTGTTGAATCAAAGCCTTTTTATTGCCTACCTTCCCATCTCTCCTCGAAATAACATAGTTCAAACCCAGGGCATTATGCACACTAGGCAAATACAGCACTAATCCCAGGCCTCTTTCCCCATTCACTTTCTTTTAATGGATGTATGGCAGGAGTTCTCTCTGTGTCTTTAAGTTCTGGTTCTAGATATTAGCCACTTAGCAGAGAGATGATTCACAATCCTGTCGTATTTCTCATTCTGTTATTAGTGTCTTTTGATGGGTGAAGATCTTGCTTTTGAGAGTGTGCAATAGTCTAGATAGAGGCCAGAAAAAAAAAACCCACTTGTATAGGGTGAAACGATTTTTATCAAGACTGGGCTATGAAGAAAAGGGTAATCTTTTTAATAGTCAATATCCACATTACAAAAGAAGGAAGCTGAAGCTATACCTAACATCATTGACCAAAATCTCTCAAAGTGGATCAAAGACATGCATGTAAGAACTAAAGCCAAAGGGATCAGAGCATAGAGGAAAGAGCTCACAGAACTGTGGGTGCTGGGCACCAGCGGAAAAACCACAGAGCCAAGAGAAACAAACACATTGAAGGTCAAAGTACCATGATCCCAGGAAGATGGTGAATGTGAAGGTATCTGTGATGGTATAGGGACCAAAAAAAGAAGTGTTAAATCCAGCAACATCACTTCATAATGGCCAAGGCCAGTTGTGAAATGGAATTGATAATTCATTCAATTAATGCTTCCAACATGTTGAAGAGCATCTCAAATCTAGTTAGATGCAATGGTCAAGCCACCTGTTCTAGTCTTTTCTAAGGAAGCTTTGTTCCTTACATTTCATCCGATGACCCATAACCAGTTCAAAACAGGCTGAAGGCCAAGGCAACCCATTTATCTTGGTGTCTGATCTTCCAGCATCTAATAAACAGCAGGCACTCAAGAAATCTCTTAAAGTATATTCTACACCAATAACCACCTAGGTTCACAGACCTGCTAAGACCAGAGATCTAACCCTGAAGAAAAAGATTTCCCACAAGAGCTGAGTCACACTGCTTACATAAATCTTAAATCTGTGACAGACTATTAGATCTTAGACTAGTAAGAGTCGAGTCATAATGAGATCCTAGCCACCATAATGATATCCTCCCCGATCCACTTTGCCTGAGTCTAGAAAAGGAAAGCTGCTCCTGCAAATTAGATTATGTGCTCTCTACATTGTATTGGCTTTGCTGATAATTCACTTATGCTAAATGTCAAATTCAAAAGACCCCAGTCTAATTGCAAAGGCTTCAGTAGTCAACAGACACAGGATAGTAGCATTAATTAGAGAATGTGGGGGCTGGATGAATATTATTAAGAAGCATCTGTCCTTACTGAGATCTTAGCTACACACACACACACACACACACACACACACACACACAAATGGGTCTGAGAAAGGCTTTTGATGGTATTCACACTTTTAGCCAGGAGATGGATTTCCCTGGGAAAGTTTTGTGCACTTGCCAAGGGCTCGGGATACCCCTTCTACATTGTGTCGATGCTGGTACAGCATGGTGGATGAGAACAGAGTTTGTGCTCACATCTTTGCTTCATTCTTTCCCAACTATGTGACTGACCTGGGAGAGTCATAATCCTTCGCTCAGTTCTCACTTGAACAAAATGGAGATGACATCGCAGAGGATGTCTGATCATTACACAGAATAATATTTGTAAAATATTGAGCTGAGAGTGAGCCCACATTATAAAAGATGTGGGTGTCTTTCATGGGTGGTTTTGTTTGCATGTGATGATCATTTTTTTTGTGTTGAAATTTGGAACTAGCCCAATGAAAAATCACACAACACTTAATCATAGAAAAATCACAATGGAGTTGGTGATTTAAAAATCAATTCACAGGCCCCAGGATGACTCAGCAGATGAAGGTGCCTGCCTCCAAGCACGGCAACCCGAGTTTGATCACTGGAGCCCACATGTTGGAAGGAGAGAACTCATTCTCTGTCCTCTGAACTCCACATTCACACCATAGCATGTGCTCCCCACCCAACATACAAATGGATCCATCTTACAAGGTATCCCTGGGTTTAATTCTTTAATAATAGACTTATTGGAAAGACTGGAGGGAGCATTATATATAAAAACCAAATATTAATCCCTGAACTGTGGTAGGTTCCTAGTGACACGGAATCCTACCTGCCATAGCCAGATCTCAACCGCCCATGCCAATGCCATGACTATCTATATCACTTGCCCAGAGTACAAACTTATATTTGTATATGACAGTTTAGATGGGGGGACCCATATCATTTCTGGTCAGTATACGCAGTATGGCTGTCTGTCTATGCAGCCTGACGCCCCTGCTCCCTACCTGAACTGTCAGGTTGCTCCTGCTGTTGAGGACCTTCCTCTCTGCATCCTGGAACGCCTTCTGCAGCCTCTGCTCCATCGTCTGGACAAACCTGCAGGACTGGATGTTGTCCGACTGGCTTACAAACTGCAGCACTGAAGAAGAACCACGGGTCAGCATTTGCCAAGGCTCTGTCTTAGTTCCTCAAATTTAATAGCAGCCAATATACAAAACGGCATGATTTCTAGGTTACAGAAATTAGGCAAATAAACAGAAAGACCAGACAAGCTTTAATTATACTTTGAAAATGCCTCTTAAGATGATTTATAGCAGAGAATAATTAAAAGCATGGTTGAACCCAAGGTTCTCCCCAACACAAAGGATATCATGACTTTATCCCATGAGACTTTGCAGACATCTGCTCAAAGATGACAGTGTCATCTATTTCTATGGATGGTGACCATCAATTGTCCTCTACCACTGACGGCTCCTATTGCAGTGATTTCTCTACTCTTGTGGTTTACAAGCTTTGCAAGTCAGAAATCACAAGGGGAGTTGAGAGAAAATGCCAAAGCCTTTGTTGGGAGACTCCTTCAATAACAACCAAAAGCTGACTCTAGGTTTTACAGGCATTCCAGTCTTAGTAGTAGCCACTGATAAGACATGGGGAGATAGGGTATTCTGTGCTGTGATGTACTTAGCATGTGGATTGGGAAGAAAAGCCTCTATGGGGAAACAAATCTAAGAAAGCCAGGATTACAGTCACTAGGCAGGGGACTTGGATGATGAGCAGGGAAGTTTGAAGGTATAAGGGGAGAAACCGCCAGCGGTAGGGCTTTTAAACAGAGATCTGCTTGTCTGGTCCTGGAATGATGGGTCCTTCTCCTTTGGGTGACTTGCCTGTCTTCAGCTGGAAGGCACCTGCAGGCTGGGGCTTCCATGGGGAGGCAAGCACCGCCACAGACTGTAAGTTGGGAGTATGCTGCTTCAGATCCGCAGTGACATTGCTGACTCCGTACACACCCAGTACGTCCATCACCACAGCTGGCAAATACACCAGTCTCCCTTTGGTAGCATAATAGCCAACTGTGACATTATGAGAATATTCCAGAAGGTCCACCTACAAAACAAATGGACCCCCAAGAACCCATTGTTTATTTCCACAGTATTTTAGGTTCTTCTCTGTGTTCTTAGAGCCACAGCTGTTACTTAGGAAAGCTAGTCATTCCCCTTGAACAAATCGTTATCCTAACGATCCCATGAGATGAACATGTGAGTTCCAAAGTATCACAACACAAGAAAATAAAACTCATGTTGGGGGATTGTGCATTCAGATGCTGATTTATATGTAAAGAATGTTTTCCATCACCTCTGATTGGTCAACAATGTGATGAGCTAGCTGGACAGGAGAATAAATTAGGGCAGGATTTATCAGGGGGAAAAGAGA
>NW_022196897.1:89725455-89765351 GCF_008632895.1 Mastomys coucha
AGAGAGAGAGAGAGAGAAAGAGAGAGAGGGAGGAAGGGACAGAGGGAGAGAGAGGGAGGGAGGGAGATGAAGGAAAGGAAGAGAAGTGTGGAGACCATGTGGATGGACCAAGAGGATTTGCCATGAGTGGACCAGAGTGAGCCAGGGCAAGACTCAGATGCAGGTAAAGGAGCACATGGCTAGGAAGTAGGCAATATAGATGGTTAGAACAGCTAGGAACCTGCCCAGCATAGTGTCAGCAGCTTGTTGATGAAAAACTATCAGGTCTCTGCATCATTTATTTGGGAGCTAAAATGGACTGGAATGTGCATAGAAATGCTCTGCAGTTATTTGGGATCAAAGTGGGCGGAGACCCGCACCCCCTACAAACTCACATCAGACCCAGACGAGATAAAGCTGAACCTGGTTTTGGAGTCCTTAAAAGTTTTGAATGTGATCCAATGAGCACTATCATCAAAAAGTCAGAGAGGGGACAGCGGGCAGAAGGGATGACTAAGGAACAGGATGCTGGTTAGGAAAAGTTATACCTCCCCACTCCTGGGAGGAGGAAGGCAGAGACGATAAAGGAGGTGGCGCACCTTCTGGGGATGGGTAACAAAGTAACTAAAGTGGAATCTTCCCCTTGGAGCAGAGAGGAGGCCTTCAGGCTTGGCTCCATTCCTGGCTTAGCTACTGGTTCAAGGCCTAGGTGGGGATGAATCAGAGGGCCTCTCTCCCAGCTGAGTCTTAAGGGACATTGATGGTCTGAGCCTTCTCTCTCTCAGTGGGTAGTTGTATGTTTACAGCTTTAAGTGTGGGTTTTGTTTTTTGTTAATATATTAAATGTGATGTTTGTCATAAAATTATGGTTTTGAAAGCATAATAATGGTTGCCTCAGGTATTAACTATCACCAAGGCATATCTCCTCTCAATCATTATTACCCAGGCACACATATTTGTGTGTGTATGTATGTATGTATATATATATATATATATATATATATGTGTGTAAAGAGATATACATGCATATTCATACAAATGTATGTATGCTACTTTGTAATCTCTTCATTTCTATGCACAAGTGGGTTGTGTTTGTGTCTATACATATATGTAGTTGTTTGTGTGTGCATACATGTGGACGTTTGTGTCTGTACATATGTGTGGGTGTTTGTGTTTGTATACATGCATGTGGGTCTTTGTGTGTGTGGGTGTTTGTATGGATAGTGTGTATGCATGTGTGTATGGTGTGTGTGCATGTATGTGGGTGTTTGTATGTGTGTGTGTGTTCATGGTGGAGGTGGAACCTAGGGCTTTATGCACTGGACACAAAAGCTCTATTTCTAAGTGGATCTCCAGACTCCCCTCTGTTATTCATGTTATAAAACACAGATCACATATAGTCTACCATCTAAACCGTGCTTTACACTGATACTTTAAGTACACAGGTAATGGATATGACTCCATCTCCCATGCACTTCTTGCTGTAAAACCTGATTCCTATGTGAAGCTATCTTAACCTTTGCCTGCTCCCCTGATCCCTGCAGCTGCATCAGCGTCCTAGAGGACTGGGGAGGCAGGCTCGGGGAAAACCATTTCCCTAACATGCACAAGGTCTCAGGTCACAAATATTTTTCAAAGAAGCCAAGAAAACAGATTTTGCTATATTGCAGGTGCAATTTGGTCCTTCCAACGTATGTTCGCCACTGGCTCTTTTCTAAAAATGACTAACCAGGGAGCTTCAAGATGGCACATGAACATGGCCCTAAAGAACAACAACCTGCCCAGTGAGCAAGCTGGGAACTTTCCAGCCCTTCTAATTATTTCAAAGCGCAAGCCTTGGTCCAGGGGCTATTTGCTTTAATAACACTTCTAACCCTTGCATGTCTTTAAAAATGAACAAAAAGGTCAACCAGTAACTGAGCAGAGGGGATGCCAAGCTCAGCCTCGTGGCCTTGTACAGGCAGCAGCAGCTCACTGGAACGTAGCTGGCTATTTTTGCCACTACCATTTACTCATGGCAAATGATCCTGATTTACTAATGAACTGCAGTGTATTAATTGCACTGTGCTATTACAAAAGTATCAAAAGAAATGTGCTAAGTTTACAAAATGCACCAAGTATCTTTAAGGACTAGTGGCAGTTGCAGTGGTCTGTAATCATGTACAGAAAGGGTCAAAACTACAGAGGTTATTGGAAAATAACTGTGGTTCAGTGGAAACTATACCAGGCAGATGAAGGGGAGCAGTTACATGTTCAGCTTTTGAATTGATGTTGATGCCTCCAGTGTTGATGTCTCCAGTGCAGGGATCGCCCAATGAAGAGGAGTGCTTTTCCCTCCTTCTCTCCCTTCCTTCTTCCTCTCAATTTCTTTTTTTAGAATCATAAAACAGAGACTGACAATGACCAATAGAGGATGTGCCAAAACCTCATCCCTAGTCCTCTGTGTGATGGATGGGGTGGGACCCCTAGCCTGAATGCAGCTGTCACCCAGACCATCAAAAGAGGAAGCCAGATGATATGTTTAAGTGATACAAAAGGGAGCTCGCTGACTGCCAGTTGCATTTACTTGGGATGAACCCAAAAGACTGAAAAACAATGCCTCTGTTACTTGGCTGTGCCATTGAAACCAGCCAGCAGTTATTAGGCAGTACTTGGCATGAAAGCGTTTGGAGGGAAAAATGTTTACTTCCCTGTTTGCTGCTGGCACACCAAACAAAGTGGAACTCTTCTTACAGATCTGAGTAATTTGGGCTTTTGTTGTTGTTGTTTGTAGTAGTAATGGGTTTAGGGTCGGGTTTTTGAGACAGAGTCTTAGTCTGTAGCCCAAGGTAGCCACAAGCTTGGGTCCATCCCCCTGTCTCAGCCTCTCATGTTCTGGGATTATAAACATGCAATGTCTACCAGGCTTTATTATACCTGTTTCATGCCCAGAAATAAACACTATTTATAATTGTGCAGGTGATAAAGAGAAAACAAAAGCAAAGCAGTGATGGGCACCTTCTAGAGGACAATACATATTCCTTAAACGAGGTAACAATGAGACATTGTTTGAAAGTATCAAAGCAATTTAAGGCAATTAGTCTCAGGTTTTCATCTTGAAATGATTTTTCCTCCAGCCACCAGATGTTAGCCACCAGCCAAAATGACAAAAGATTTCACTTTTGGCAAGTGTGGGTGCAGCATCTACAAAGGAGGAAAACATCTACTCCTACTCTGGACCCAAGAGTTTTGTGAACTAAACTGCATTTAGAAAGCAAGGAGCTTACGTGAGCGGAGACGTCGTTTTGGTGGAAAGCCTTCCGCAATGCCTGCGTGAGCCCTTTGGTTACACCAAGCTTCAAGGACTCGCTGCTCTGTATTCTCCTCTGAGTTAGGAAGAAAACTGTGGGGCAAAACAGAAGCAAGAATGAACCACATAATAAACAGGCAGCCCCCCAGCCTCTATGTCCATCAAATCCAGAACACAGCTGAATAAGCAAGTTCCACCAATCAGGTGACAGGCTGGGAGAAGTGCCTATCGGTCCTAATTAAGGCCCAAGCCATATATGGTGTTTTAATGCCAAAGAGCTGAAATGCTGATGGCAGTTCATTTCTAACCCATGCTACCTCTGACCTTGAGGACCAGCCTCTGTATGCCTGGTCCTCAGTGAGTCAGCATGCAACCGTATTTCTTTAACAACATCCGTTGACAATGTACTTAGAGACAGTCCCTGAGCTGGAGTCTACAGCTCTAATCAACCCTGAATCGAGAAAGGACAGGTCCACTTCACAGGTGGGGATGCAAATGGCATCAGTGAAAGAATTTAATAGTCACTCTTAGAAGGACAACAGAGTTGTGTCAGAGCTTTTGGAAAAGGCTGGGAAACGGGAAGGTTTCCATGGGAATTGGTGTTTCCAATGAGTACTCAAGGGTCACAGCAGTCAGCTAGGCCAGGGTAGGGGGAGACTGTGACCCCTCCCCACACACGCCCAGATCCAGTGCCAAGTGGAAAGGCATGGGGGAAGGAGGTGAATCTTGTCAGTGTTTGGTTCTAAGGGAGACAGAAAATAAGGGACTTAAAACAAAGAAATACATTCCAGAAGATTCTACTACAGGCTGGCAAACAGATTAAAAAAGACAGGTATGAAGACAGATAAGTATACGGGGTTGCAGAAGTTCAAGTAAATGATTGTGACAGCAGGCATTAGGCAGGTGGCAGTGGGGGTGGTGGATGGAGAGAAGGGATATTCATGAGTGAAAGTGGGAAGAGCTGGTATCTAGTCACCATGGTCAGCTGAGGCTAGTGCCAGGGCTGGGCAGAGGAGCAGAGAGGGTGTTTCTGAATGGAGCAGGACTGCGAGAAGGTAAGGATCTGGAGAGGGGAGTGGGGGAAAAAAAACCCAGACGGCATAATTTTGAGAAACAGAAAGAGATACTGTATTTTCTACTGTGCCTAGTTTCACGATTTCCCATTTTAGAATAAGATATGTCTCGAGATATAATTTCCTTTCTTTCTTTGTGGGTCGAGGAGGAAGGCAGGATATGAGCACTCAACGCTGGCCTGCTCTTTCAAATAATTTGTCTAATGCTTTTTATAGAAAACACTGCTACACGACTGGAAGCACGCTATGCATGCTAGACTCGCTGCAACCGGGGGGGGGGCAAAGGAGAGAGCAACCCCACTTTGCTCATGGCTCCAGTATCACCTGCCCCAAAGAAACCTCCTGACATCAAAAGAAATCCCAGCTGCCTCCTGTGTGACTTAACTGTCCGCTTGGCATCTGGTGGCTAGGAGAACCTTTCTGAATGGTGCAGTACTTCCCAAGATTTTGTGTTAAATGAATCATAGTTTATTCATTCGAGACATCCCTGGTGTACTTCACAGACAAAATGGCATTCCCTGGTCCACTGGAGTACTTGGGGTTTTCCTGGACACCTCTGACGTCAGAACCAATCCTGGGACTAGAATCCATGTCATCCAATGTTCCCCTTCTCTGAAACTTACCAAGAGTCGAGATTTCTCAACCTTGACATAGGGATTAGTCTGTTTCTGTCTTCCCACCTCATGTGTGTGCTTGTGTGTATATGAGTGTGTGCACGTGAGTGTGCATGCACATGCACACATTCAACTGAGTGCAGGTGCATGTATGTATTCAGTTGTGTGTCTATGTATGTCCTTGCATGTGGAGACCAGAGGACAAGTCCAGGTTATCCCTCAGGTACTACCCACCTTGTTTTTTGAGACAGGGTCTCTCACCGCAGTTCATGACTGGATGGTTAGCCCTGGGGGATCTGTCTGTTTCTCCTCTCCCACAGCTCTGGGGTCATAAACTATCATACCCAGCTTTTGAAGAACACAGATTCAAAGAGGTTAAGCACTCGGGCTAAGCACTTTAGCAACTGAGTGTCGTTCCCAGCTGCAGACAGTCACTACTGTGCAGACTGAGCACTGGAGCATGTTAAACATAATTTTAGGTGCCTACAAGTTCCAAGTAACACTCCCCTCCCCAAGTGTGACAAATACAATGTCTCCAGACAAGGCCAAATGCCTCTTGGAAAGGGAGGGTGAGAGCGCTCCTGATTGACAAGCACTGATTTAAGAGAACTCTTTCTATCACATCTCTGAAGCCAGGACTGCCCTTTTGTCCTCAGAACAATAAGATAGTGACCTCTCACCTGTCTTCACTAGGAACTTGTGGGACATCTGACAGTCCAAGTTGGACGCCATTCTGCCAGTTGTGACCATGGCAGTAGACACAGCTGGAAAAGCAGCATCTGTGTTTCCTGTCTGCAAAGATGGCAGTCTCGTGGCCTTTACTGATGCTGTCATGGACGTCAGCGCAGCTGTGATTGTCAGCGGGCGGGGCGTGGATGCTCTGGGTGTGTCTGGCCTGGTAGGATTAGGGAGACCAGTGTGCATGGCTTGTGGCTTCTTGGGGAGGTGTGTTGTGGACAACAGGCCTGATACAGAGCCTGTGGCCCCTTGCATGGCTGTGTGTGTGCTCATGCTGTGTGCTGTCCGGGCAAGCATGTAGGTTGGTGTGAATGGGAAGGCTGTGTGGATGGTCCCTGCTGTCACCTTTGGGCCTGATGCTGCCTTGTTGGTGACATTTTTAGCTAGAGCAGTGGTCAAGCTGCTCTTGGCTAAGCTGCTGCTGCCGCCAGTACCCTTAGCAGTAAGGGCTGCAGACAGTGGTGCTGGACTTGATTTCCTCAGAAACAATGTGGTGGTGGCGGCCGCTGCGGTTGCTGACAGTTCTCCCTTGGAGGACACTGAGGTTTCCACTGCAAAGAGAGAAAAGGAAAAGTTTGTCATTGGACCGGGATGCACACACCACTGTCTTAATGATGAAGGAATGTCACTTATGAGCTTGCTAGTGTAAGAAGTCTCTGCACTCCAGGCTTGCAGAGGAGAGAACACAGGGAGACAGCTTTAGGTTCATTAAGTCAATTAGCCATAACGAGAATGCCGCTTACAGCAAAGCCATGGTTGTTGATAACAAGGACATACATTTTGAATACTTTCAAAATAATAAAAAAAAAAATCAGATAGGCAGGGTGGATCGGCGGCATGCCTGTCTGGAGCTGGACCTCACTACTGAACGAGGGGAGGCAGGCTGCTTCAAAGCAAAGCTGGGCATCTGTGTGAAGCTTGAAGATGCTTTGGCCGGAAAAAGCAGTCATACCTGTTTTCTGGGTAGCAGGAGACAAACTACCTGTGTTAGTGGCTGCACCTGTCCATTTCTTGGGGCGCCGAGAGGTTCGCAGCACTTTGGAAGGGGTCCTGGGAAAGGCACCGGTTGATACAGAAGGTGAGGCTGTAAGTGAGTGGTATTCCAGGACACTCTGGAATTGTGGGGAGCCATTTTTCCCTGGTGATAGATAGATGTCACTGGAAATTTGTGAACCCATGTCTGTTCCGTCTGAAAGCATTTGGTGCAGGCTAGCTGCAGAAGCTAAACTTGGCCAGGTTGGCCAAAAAGGATGGGCCGGCCGGACGGGCAGCCGTGTCATAGGATGTTGACTTGTGGATGAGTAGTAATGAACCACCTCTGTGTCAAAGTCTCCGGCATGCTTGCCTGTGGGCTGGAGGTCTGTGTGGCTTTTGACTATGGCCTCTTCTGACGGTTGGAGAGGCTGACCGGTTCCAGGACTAAGGACTGGGTCCTGGAAGTTAAAGCTGTCTGCAGCCACCAGCTGCCCAGCAATCTCTTTGAAATTCTGAGATTGTAATGCATCGGCAGCTGAAGTTGTGCCGCTGGGAAGAGCCACTGAAGCTGGATGAGATCCCCAGTGTGCGGAGTTAATTGTATGAGTGTTTACATCAGGATTTGTTTGCTGCTGCAAGCCAGATAGCCCCGATTGTGTGATGAGGGATGCAGTTTCTGCTGAAAGAAAGCTCCCGAAAACATCTGTGGTTGCTGGCTTTCTCCTGCCTCCCGTTGTTGGGAGACCATGGATGTTGGTGGAGGCAGGAAGCGCTGTCACCTGTTTGGAAGCTGAAGCTGGCAACTCCGACTGGCTTGTGACAGCTGCGAGTGTCTCCAGTTCGGTGCTGGAAGAGCGGGGAGAAGGAGCTTGTGTGGTGAGCGTGGATGATGGAGGTGACCCTGGAGGAGAGAGGTCTGTTCTTAGTGCTGTCATGATGAGAGGTGAGAGATGATCTGTGTTTAAGTCAGAGGTGGATCCATTCACTGCACGATGACCAGGGGCCTCTTTAGTTGGAAGAGCCCACAGAGAAACTGTCCCATTTGCCTTTTCATTTGTCCAGAAAATGGCCGCTGCCTTGTCCTCCTTTTGCTGAGGGAATGTCCAAATTGTAGGAGGAGGATTAGGAAGTTTGCTTGAGAGGAGGTGTGTGGCTGCATCAGAAAGGTACTCATCATGGTCGTCTTCCTTGGATGTGGGTGCCTCTGGGGCAGGGGCTGGAGAGGCATGATCTTTATTAGGCAGGAGGACAGTAAGCAGGGAGAGAGGAGTGCCTGCCCTCTTCAGTGGTGATCCAGGAGCTGCCTCAGAATGGACCGTTTGCCCTTGCTTGAGTGTAATGAGAGGCTGAGGAGGCACCAGAGAAGAGGGTTTGTTTTCTGGGGAGAGGATGGACTTTCTGGAATTCTCTGGCACTTCTGACAAATGTGGCCAGTTGGCAAAACTATCTGTAGGAGAAACAGAGGCTAGCTCTCTGCTGGTCATCACTGACTCTGCAGTCTGGAAACGTGGGGCCTGGGCTTCATAGCTTGCTGCCACTGTGCGTAGATAAATGGGCAATGATTCCGCACTGAGCTCTCTGCCAGGCCCCGCTGTGTGGACTGGTTGGGTGGATACAGGACTCGAAGCCTCTTCCAACATGGACCATGAGGAGGTTCCACCTGGAAGGCCTCCAAGGGCTAGGGAAGGGAGAGACAGGCGGTCCAGTTCTGCCATGGAGCTCAGAACCCCAGGAGTAGAGGAAGCTGCCGAGTGGGGACTCTCTGATGGGGACAGCTCAGAGTACTGCTTTGTTGAGGATGTAGAAAAGTCTAGGAGAGGGGTACCTATGAAAGTCTGGGCATTTTTGGATGGAAAGAGGTTTGTTTTATGAATAAACGGGTTTAGGACATTAACTGGGCTCTGACCTGAAGAGGAGTCAGCTGGTGTCATTTGGGGAAACAAAGGCACTTTGGTGGGATGCTCTACTGGTTTAGGAAGGGTGATGGAATGCAGTGAATCAGGGGCCAATGAAGATGATGATGGTGGAGGAAGAAGAAGAAAGCTGTCTGACCTCAACAGATGCTTTGAAAGGGAAGGCATCCCTACCAGGGGCTGTGATGGGGAGGTAGTGCTGGAGGTGGCTGATGGGGCTGTAGGTAATGGGGGAAGCATGCTGGTGCGAGGCAAACCTGGCATGTCCGCTGCTTCTCTTCCCCCTTCAGGCCTTGTTTGGACCAGAGTCTCAGTGGGGTCCTTGGCAAGATCCAGGGAGGCGCTATGTCCACTTCCTTGATAAAGGGATGAAGAGAAGTCCACATGAGCCCTGGTCCTACGGTATGCCTTGGGCAGAGGTGTCTGGGATAGCTGCGGCAAGGTTGTGTTGTCAGGAGGCTGTCCCAGCACATTCTTGATTCTGTCTGCTGCTGAGGAAGACTTGACTTCCAAAAAAGGCCATGTTGGTGAAATTGGTAACAATTTCCCAAGGGGAAAGGACTCTGAGGTCGGAGTGACATGTATCTGTAGATTGTCTGTCCCTGTGAAAGAAAGCATCCACATGAGACATGGGATCAGGATGTGGCTGCAATGGGCAGAAGCTGGAGACAAGGAGCAGGCAAGACAGGCCCTGCCTGGCCCCAGTCCTTCCTCTCATCACAGAACCTTTGTGAAAACAAATCAAACAAGGAACGAAGTAAATACAGTGTGTTGCAGGAAACCCACAGGACAGTGCTATAAAAATTAGTATTTGATGAAGGACTTTTTTGAGACAGGGTCTCACTATGTAACTCACAGACATTCACCTGCTTCTCCCTCCCACGGCTGGGAGTAATGCATGTTCCACCACCCCTGGTTGATGAAGGGATTTTTAAATAACATTGCGGGAGACACTCATGTATTTAAATTGTTCTCTATCACTTACTAGGCTTAAAGCACACACAAAAAAATCAGAAAGATATGGCTGCCTGCAGCTAGCAAATGATAACACAATAGACATGACCCAAGAACCCATGATACACAGTGCTGAAGAAGGACTGTTCTCCATGAATGTGAAAATATATTCAAGGAAATATCTCAAGGATAAATGGCTTCAATAGAATGTATTTCTCTTGGGTTTAAAAGGATTCCTGGTTCTTTTTTCATTGCTGTGTCAAGAAGCAGGAGGGATTTCTTTCACATTAGGTTATTTCCAAAAGAAAAATTATTCATATTCCACCTAGGACAAGAGATACCTCTCAAAAGGACTGGTGTCACTAGAAGCACCTACTGAGACTAGAACTGTCATCACAATGTGTGATGCCCAGCAGGGAGGTGAGGAGAGATTGACAGATAGGAGTGACTGACACTCAGCAGGAAAGGAGGGCATGGAAGATAGAAGTCTTGATGGCACATGTCCTGCTCTATGATGACCCCTTCCTGGCTTCCCTGGGTTGATGGTGCAAAAGGTAGCTAAATATTCTTAGCTAATATTTCTCTTCTTACAACACCCCCTCCCCATGTGTGTGTGTGTGTGTGTGTGTGTGTGAGAGAGAGAGAGAGAGAGAGAGAGAGAGAGAGAGAGAGAAAGAAAGAGAGAATCCATGCATGTGGGTGTATAAGGGTATCCATGTATTTGGAGGCCAGATACCACCCTTGGGTGCCATTTGTTTCTCAAGAGCCATCCACAGTTCTTTGAGACAAGATCTCTCACTGGGACCTAGAACTTGCCAAGTAAGCTGGACTAACTAGCCAGAGAGCCCCAGAGATCAATCCTCCTGTCTCCACATCCCCCATGCTGGGATTACAAGCATGCACCAGTGTGCTTAGCTTTTTACTGGCCTCTGGAGAGCAAACTCAATTAGTTCCTCTTGTTTCAGGGGCAAGGACTTTACCGACTGAGTGGTCTCCTCAGGCTCTAAGGCTTTAAGAGTTTTAAATGAAAGGAATGATACTTGAACAGATTTCTACAGTCTTTTGTGAAAACATTAGAGCCATTTGATAGAATCTGTTTATTAGGAATTCAGAAGGTCTAGTTGATATATATCTTCAGCCACCCAGAGTTGGGCATGTGCCTCTGGCCTCAGTTGCATCTATAAGGAGAACAGACACAGTCACCTGTGGGGGGAGCAAATAAACTCATGGAGGTGGAGCTCCATGCTCCACCAGCTCCTGTGGGGGGAGCAAATAAACTCATGGAGGTGGAGGGACCAGCTGTCTGTCACAGCCTGGGCTTGCTGGTTTAAGGTAAGAGGAGCTGTGGACCACAGAAGGGGACACCCTCTGCTGGAAGAGCACAAAAGCAGGTCGGCATGAGGGGTCCTCCCTCCCAGGGCTAGGCTGCATCTCCAGTTGCTTTTCTCAGAGATCTCAGGGATTCTGCCAACTGAAAACAAAACAAAACAAAACAAAACAAACAAACAAAAACGGAACAAGTGGAGAATGTCTTATAATAGGAAAGCTTTGCAAATACGCAACAGCTGACAAAAGCTGAGCTGTAATTGTCTTCTCAGCTTTTCCAGTTCCCTCTTGTGCAGCTCAGGAAAGGAAGGGTGGACGGCGCGTTGCACCCTAAGTAAGAACACGTGTACAGCTTTCTTTTTGATCCTTGGTGCTCTTGTGGTTTCCCTTTTTCTTTTCTTAGTAAAAATTTTAAATTATTTTACTTTTATTTTATATGTATGGGTACTTTGCCTGTATGTATCTGTGCATACCACATGCCTACCTGGTGCCCACAGAAGAGAGTGTCAGAATTCCCTGGAACTGGAGTTTCAGATGGTTCTGAGCCACCATGTAGGTAGGTACGAGGAATCGAAAGATAACAAGCTCTCTTAATCTCTGAGTCATCTCTCTAACCCTGTATTCTTGTTTTTAAATTTTTCTAATAGCTGGGATTGAGATATAAGAAATTGGCCTCAAGTCATTTGAAGGGTTTGTCAGGTTCAAACCCACACTGCCAACATCCTCAATGGGATTGTTATACTTTGTAAGGAGATCAATGTCTTCTGAGTGAGCCTTCCTCAAAGGCCTGAATGGCTCCTTAGAGCCACATCAGAATTCTTGGGCCTCTATCTGCAGGACCCCATGTTCCCTATGGCCTCAGCTAGGCAAAGCCACCTTCAAGGGACAATGGGAGCAGGAGGCATATGGCTCCAGGACACTTATGTCTACATAGCATGGCACAGAGGTCCCCGCTCTTCTTAGGACGTGCGTCATGGTTTACAGTGGAAGTTGTGCTTCAGTGTTACCACAAAGACTTCTCAAAGGCAGCTGCAGTTTCACATGGAAGGCACATAGCATGGCTCTCATCCTCCTCACTCCCCATCCGTGTCATCTCCCACACAGCCTGTGGAGTGTTTGCATCTAACCATGTTGTGATGCACGTGACTGAACAGAATATCCAAGATAGTTTTACATTTTGTTATTTTACAGTTATGTTTTAGAATCTTTCTTAATGATTTAGATGTCAAGTGATAGGATCCCTGTGTGCTTTTATTAAAAGAGATTCAGCCGTTGATTGGATTCCAGAGTCAAAACAAACTTGTCTTGTTTCAAAGACATAGCCTGGTAATGAAGAAGGACGCTTAGGCCAAGCAGCTTTTGCCTTTAGCAAAATGACCTCTCACAGCCATGCTGCAAACAGGAGGAATGGCTGCTAGGAGGAAACATGGGGTTCACTGACCACACCTGGAGGAGGCTGATGAAAAACCCCAGGCTAATGTAAGAAAGACAGCCTCGGTGGGGTTGTTTATTCTGACTAGAATCCAGGGTTTCCCAAGGGAGCCTTTACTCTCCCACACAATTCCCAATAGGGGAAGGAAGTAAACTATGAACGGTTTTAAGAAGTGCCATCTGCTGTGCTCCGATGTGACACGCATTAATACTATCTCTACCTTCTGAGCACATGAAATCATGAAGCCTCATGAACGAACGTCTTAAAATACCACGCTGATTGGCTGGGCACCATGTGATGAGCTCCCAGAGTTGTAAGCAAAAACAACAAGCATGGCTTCTGGCTGAGACATTTAATGTTGAAGGAAGACACTCTAGAGATCACTCTCTGGGCCAGTGACATGTCTCAGCAGATAAAGGCATGTGACACCAAGCCTGACAACTTGAATCAACAACAATGTGTGTGCGCAGGCATACAGAGGTCAAAAGATAACTTTTGGGCATCATTTTCTGCCCTACTATGTGGGTCCTGGGAATCGAACTTGAGCCATCTGGTTTGGTGGCAATCTTTTTATGCTATCTTGCTATCTCCAAATGTTGAATATTTTCATTCAACTGACTTTTCAGTATTCAACCCTTGGAGTATATGTTGGATATTTCTTAAGCACTGTTGACTTCAGAATGTAGTAACTTTAAAAAAGTTATCATTGACATACATAAAGCTGAGGGAGAAGCCATGTTCACTGATTAGCAAGTGATATCCACTTAAAAGAAGATTGGTGTGAAGAACTGCAGAGAACAGTGTATCAGAGGCATGTCAACTAACTGAAATTACTGGTAAATGAAGACACAGAGTACATATAAAAACATACAGGCTTATCTGTGTTCAGAACTTCCTTACGTGGAAGTGATTGTGGGGGATCTCCCTTTAAAAATAATTTACTTTCTGGCTAGGACTTCAAGTACAATATTGAATAAGTAGGGAGAGAGTAGGCAGCCTTGTCTAGTCCCTGATTTTAGTGGGATTGCTTCAAGTTTCTCTCCATTTAGTTTGATGTTGGCTACTGGTTTGCTGTATATTGCTTTTACTATGTTTAAGTATGGGCCTTGAATTCCTGATCTTTCCAAGACTTTTATCATGAAGGGATGTTGGATTTTGTCAAATGCTTTCTCAGCATCCAATGAGATGATAACATGTTTTTTTTTCTTTGAGTTTGTTTATATAGTGAATTATATTGATGGATTTTCATATATTGAACCATCCCTGCATCCCTGGGATGAAGCCTACTTGATCATGATGGATGATTGTTTTGATTGTGGATGTCATTAAGTGCTGGCTGACAGGAGCCTGATAGAGCTGTCTCCTGAGAGGCTCTGACAGTACCTGACTAATACAGAAGTAGAGGCTCACAGCCATCCATTGGACTGAGCACAGGGTCCCCAATGAAGGAGCTAGAGAAAGGATCCAAGGAGCTGAAGGGTTTGCAGCCCCTTAGGACGAACAACAATATGAACTAACTAGTACCCTCAGAGCTCCCAGGGACCAAACTACCAACCAAACAGTACACATGGTGGGACTAATGGCTCCAGCAGCATATGTATAGCAGAGGGTGGCCAAGTTGGTCATCAATGGGAGGAGAGGCCCTTGGCCCTGTGAAGGTTCTATGCCCCAGTATAGAGGAATGCCAGGGCCAGTAAGCAGGAGAAGGTGGGGTGGTGAGAGGTGAGGGGAGGAAACAGGGGTTTGTTTTTGTTTTGTTTTTTTTTTCCTTTTTTTTTTTTGGAGGGGAAACTGGGAAAGGAGATATCATATGACATGTAAATAAAGAAAATATCTAATAAAAAATTTACTTTCTGTCTAGGAGGAGCTAACTGAAGTTCAGCATGAGCCTGAAGAAATTCAACATAGCAAGACAAAAATCTCAGCCTATAGTCAAAATTCTGCCATTATTAAACTAAAGGATATTTCATACATTGAAATTCACATCTGTATGTAAGCTATAGACCATAGGTAATGAAACAAGCATTCGGTTGCCTATTACACAGAAGAACAGAGCCCAGTCCCAAGAGATTCTATGTTCTCTTCTAACTTCTGTGGGTACTTGTATATGCAAGAGAGAGAAAAAGAGAGGGGGGAAGAGAGAAAAAGATTGATTGAGATGTAAAAAAATGAAAATAGCCAGGTGGTAGTATCACACACCTTTAATCCCAGCACTTGGAAGGCAGAGGCAGGTGGATCTTTATGAGTTCAAGGCCAGCCTGGTCTACAGAGTTAGTTCCAGGACAGCCAAGGCTAAAAACAGTGAAACCTTGTCTTGGAAAAAAACTCAAATAATAATAATAGTAGTAGTAGTAGTAGCAGCAGCAGCAGCAATAATAATAATAATAATAATAATAATAATAATAAATCTCAGGAAAAGAACAAAGAAATTAATTATATATAGGCAAGAACTTCCTGTCTAGAACAACAAGTAGTAATGGAAATAGTTCAAGAATTGGCAAGCATTATTACATGAGATTGAAAAGCTCTACACAGCAAAGGAAAGAATTGGCTGAGTGGACAAACAGCTTACAGAAGGAGAGCAAGCCAGCCAGGCTTCAATCTAGATCCAGATCTGTTACATCTGGATAGTGCATTTAGAATCTATGAAGAGCTGCAAAATTAAACACCACAAACATGAAGCTGCCAGTCAATAAATGGGTCAATGAGCTAAAATCATCTCAAAAGAAGAAATACAAGTATCCAACAAATAATTATTCTAAAATCCAACATCCAGCCATCAGGTAAATTAAAACTACTTAAAGGTTCTGTATCACCACAGGCAGAATAACTGTCATTTAAAAAGCAGCAAGGATGTAAGGAAATAGAAACCCTTATTGACTGTTGGTGAAAATGTAGATTGGTGAAGCCACTATATAAATCAGTATGGACATTCATCAAAAAATAGAACTACCATATGACCCACATACAGAATTCCTGGGCATAAAACTAAAGGACATCTGTATCTCATCACTGAGATACCTGCCCAGCCATGTCTAAGTTACTGTCCTATTTCCAATAGTAAAGACATCGAACCAGCGTAAGTGTCCATTAGCAGAGAACAGATGACAATTATTCACCTGTAAAGAAAAAGGAAATGTACAGCAGGGAAACATGCGGAAGTAGAAAATGCTAAGAGGTAACCCAGGCAACAGGTAGCACAAACACCACGTGTCCCCTCCCCTACATAGATCCTAGCTTCTGCGTGTTTATGTCTAATGTCTACGCGTAGGGGATGAGGATGGATGGAGGCCATGAAACTAGAAAGGAGCCATGAGAGGGGAGTCGAGGCTTTAGGTAAAGGGAGGTGGGAGGATAATAGAAACTGTGTGACATGGGAGGAGAACACTCGGGACAGAGGGGTATGACAGAGAGATGGGGAGAGAGGAGCACAAAGAAGAGGCTTAGACAAATTTAGTGTGTATGAAGGGGTCAAAAGGGACCTATCATTGTGTATAGTGATTCAAAAATAAAACATTAGATTAAAATTCTAAAACTGAGTTAGGATCCAGCCGTGGCTCTTTGTCCTGGTTCACCAGGATGACATTTGAGCATCACATTAAGAAACTGACATGGGGGCTGGCAAGATGCCTGTCTTAATTACTTTCCTATTGCTGTAATGAGACACCATGACCATGACCAAGGCAACTTACAGAAGAAGAGATTATTTGGGACTTACAGTTTCAAAGGGTTATTAATTAGAGTGTATGAGCATCAATGCAGGCAGACAGGCATGGCACTGGAACAGTAGGTATGAACTTACATCTTAATACATAGGCACAGGACAGAGAACGCTAACTGGGGAGTGGGAATAATGTGGTCATGTGAAGCCTCAAAGCCCACCCCCAGAAGTATACCTTTACCAACAAGGCCATATCTCCTTGTCCTTCCCAAATATTTACACCAACTAGGGTCCAAGTATTCAAATATATGGGGGCCATTCTCATTTAGACCACCAAAATGACTCAGTGGGTTAAGGTGCTTGCTACCAAGCCTGATGGCTTTATTTGATCCCTGGAACCCACGTGATGGAAGGAGAGAACCAATTCCCTAAATTTGCCCTCTGACCTCCACACCACACCATGCATGAATCCTCAATAAGTAAACAATAAAAGCAACAAGTAAACAAAAAAAAAAAAGCAAGTACAGACTAGAGAAGTCGAGACTAGAATGATGGTTACAAGCAGCCAGAAGATTAGGAGTAGGGAGGGATGGGGAGAGGTTGGTCAGTGGTACTAAGTTAAGGTTAGACAGAAGCAGAATGTCCTGATGTACTGCTGCCTAGTACACTGGCCAGAGCTAATGATAATGTGTTGTACATTTCACAAAAGCTAGAAGAATAAACTTAGTTTGTTTCACCATAAATATTCAGGAGATGTATTCAACCTAGTTTTAAAATTATGCAATGTATCTATGCATCAGAACATGATGTGGCATCCAATTAACATGCACCACTTTTATGTTTTCACATATCAATTAAATTTAAAGGCTTTAGTATTTTATTTTACATGTGAATGCATGTTTTGCTTGGATGTCCACCATTGCATGTAGCACCTGAGGAAGCAAGAAGAGGGTGTCAAAACCCCTGGCACTGGAATTACAGGTTGCTGTGAGCTGCCATGTGGATGCTGGGAACCCAACTCAGGTCCTCTGAAAGAGCAGCAAGCATTTTTAAATGCCCAGCCATCTCCTAAGTCCCCTAAATGCACATTCAAATAGAGGATACATTCTAGGGGATGATCTTGGTGGAGATCTTACCTTGTAAAGGAGGAATGTATCCTGCAGAGACGGGGTCCCTGTCTGTCTGCACTGAGGTCCCAGGTGACAGGCAGAGCTCTGTGAGGGTCAAAGCCTAGCCCCCTGAAGTATCAGTGTTGTCAAAAGACTGTGGACAAAGAGCTTATCTCTGAGGATGAAGATAGGATCTTCAGTCAAATATAAAATTAGATGACTAGAGCCTTCACAAGGCATGTTGGCTGAGTGTTTGTACCTGCCATTGACCTTTGGGACTCATTTTATCTTTCTCTGTTGTGAGGGCTGTCACAAACATTTAAAGAGACTCATTGACAGGAATCAGAATCTCTCCGACACACATGGGAAAGCTTTTCTGAAACATTCATTTATTTGTATTCGTGTATGTCCTTGATCAAACCCCTACACTCCTAGCGCGTTCTCCTAAGGATTGTACATCTACAGGCTACAGTAGCCTCAAGTTTACACTTGTGAGGTTGTCAACATTACATCCATAGCTCCTATAGATCAGTACATTCCATGAAGCCAGAGGTCATGCTTTCTGCCTCCGAGACATTGTTTACTCCAGAGTGTGGCATACAGCAGTCATTTGCTGGGGAACAGGGAGGAGAAGAGAGAAAGGAAGAAATGAAGGAAGGGAGGAAGAGATGAATCGGTCTGAAATATGCACATTCGGGTACATGCAGTAGTGATGAGCTCATTAACTTTAACTAGCACATTGTGTTTTCCACGGTTTTCTCAATTAGAGGAATCTCTCTTTTATTATTAAGCTATAATCTCTCTTCCCCTGGTCCTGGTTCTGCTGTTAAATAACACATCCAAAAAGTCTTACCATGGCTGGTCAGATGGCTTATGGGTAAAGGCATTGTTTACCATGGAGCCTAATGACCTGAGTTTGATCTCCAGGATGCATATGGAGTAAAGAGAGAACTGACTCCTCCAAGCTACCCTCTAACCTGCACATCTGGCTTCATGGAATGATCTATCAAGGAAGCAGGGAAGAACACTACTGAGAAAGTATCAAGACCCAAAGAACAAGGGAATGTAAAAATGTCCCATGTAGAGGAACAAGTATATGCAAAGACCCTGCAACAGAAAACAGAATTAAGAACACAAGAAATTGAAGCTGGAGAGATGGCTCAGTGGTTAAGAACACTGGATGTTTTGCCTGAGGACCCAGGTTCAATTTCTAGTACCCCCATGGTGGCTCACACCTATCTCTAACCCCAGTCCTGGGGGACCTGACAGCCTCTCCTGTCAGTGGACACACATAATGCACAGATATACACCCAAGCAAACCACCCATACACATAGAATAAAATTAAAATAAAAATTAATACAAGAAGGTAGCCAATAGTTTTATCAGAAGAGTGAGGGTAGACACAGCGTGGGATAAAACCTCAGGTGTGGTTGTTCACTGGATCATAGAGTTTCGTGGGTTTC
The DNA here is from genome assembly GCF_008632895.1 of Mastomys coucha. Taxonomy (NCBI): domain Eukaryota; kingdom Metazoa; phylum Chordata; class Mammalia; order Rodentia; family Muridae; genus Mastomys; species Mastomys coucha. The sequence continues at coordinate 89,743,983 of NW_022196897.1, forward strand.
AGTTTGGTGGAAAGGGCTGGGGAGTAGGGAATATTCGGGAGCAAAGTCATGTTTTGGAAGAAACATTCTATCTCTGGATTAAGGAACAAATTGGCAAGAGTAGACAGCAGCAGAGCAGTTAGGAAACACCTGCAAAGGTCCAGCAGAAGACGGCAGGAAAGCTGCAAAGAAAGGTGACCCAACACTCCTTTGTGGCCCCTCGCAGTCTTTAGAATTTTTGATTCCAGTATTTCCCCAAACACTTTTGTGTGCATGCATGTGGCAGTCCTTTTAATGGCTGCAATTTTTCTTTTATGGCTCTAAGTGGGAGGTTTCCTCCTCCCCCTTGAATCTGAGTGGACCTGAGTTTGTTCTGCCAACTAGAGTGTGGCACAATAATGCCACATGGCTTTGAAAGCTATGTCATAAAAGACCACACAGCTGCAGCTGAGTCCCTTGGAAGTCTCCCACTCTGTCTTGGAACTCGGGGGTCACTCTGGACAGCCCATGCCACAGGCAGATGGTATTCCAGACTAAATCAAGCACCTCAGCCAGTCAGCATACACACTTGATAAAAGCAGCTCTAGATCATTCTGCCCTCAGCAATTTAAATATCTCCAGCTGTGTAAGTCTTTCCACCGAGTGCCTGGACACCACGAAGCAGAGATAAGCTGTCTCCACTGTACACTAACTAAATTCCCAAGTCATGGGCATGCTAAAGTGGGTACCATCAACACCGAGAGAAGAGTGGGGAGCTGGGCAGCAAGAATCACTGGCATAGCACATGTGGGGTAGAGTCCTTCATCTCCAGTAACTGGGTCTCTATAGCCTTTATTAAATTCTTGGCAGGTTCAAGGGGAAAAAAAAGGTACCCTTCATATCACTGAAAAATTATTTTAGAACAATGTCTTTGCTAATTAAACAAATTCATCTGTATTGCTCCCTGTCTAAAGGAAATACTGGGACAAAGAGTAGAGCAGAGACTGAAGGAAAGGCCATCCAAAGACTGCTTCACCTGGGGATCCTTCCCATATGCAGCCACCCAACTCAGACACTATTGCTGGTGCCAAGAAGTGCTTGCTGACAGGAGCCTGATATAGCTGTCTCCTGAGAGGCTCTGCCAGATCCTGACCAGTACAGATGTGGATGCTTGCAGCCAACCATTGGACTGAGCAGAGGGACCCCAATGGAGGGGTTAGGGGAAGGACTGAAGGAGCTGAAGGGGTTTGCCACCCCACAGGAAGAACCACAGTATCAAACAACCAGACCCCTCCAGAGCTCCCAGGGACTAAACCACCAACCAAAGAGTACGCATGGAGGGACCCATGGCTCCAGCTGCATATATAGCAGAGGATGGCCTTGTCTGGCATCAAAGGAAGGGGAGGCCCTTGGTCCTGGGAAAGCTTGATGCCCCAGCGTAGGGGAATGCTAGGTCAGTGGAGCAGGAGTGGGTGGTTGGGTGGAGGAGCACCCTTGTGGAGGCAGGGGGAGGGGTGGGATGGGGGATTCTCAGAAAGGAAACTGGGAAGGGGCATAACATTTGAAATGTAAATAAACAAAATAACCAATAAAAACATTTAATAAAAGAAACCCTACAAACCGAAGAAATGTTCTTTTTTTCCACGTTTTTTGGTATGTGTGTATATGTGTTGTGTGTGTGCTTATGCATATGGATGTATGTGTTGTATGTATGTGTACACATGTGGATATATGTGTGTGTAACCATGCATGTGGAGGCCTACATTGATCTCAGGAGTTATCTTTAATGGCTTTCACCTTATTCATCAACCAGGTCTCACTCAAACCCAGAGCTCACTGATATGGCTAGTCTATCTAGCTTGCTCTGTGAATACCATGTCTCTACCCTCTGAGGCTGGAGTTACAGGTTGTGGACCCCTCAAGGGCCCACCAGGCATTTACATGGGTTCTAGGGATCCAAACCCAGGTACTCACACTTGCCTAGCATTTAGCCACTGAACCATTTCCCCATCCCAGAGGAACATTTTAAAAAGTAAAAAATGAGAAATTAGATGGTATTTATTAATAAAAGGAAACAGGTAGGGATGGTGGAACACACTTATGATTCTAGGACTCAGGAGGAGGATGCAGGAGAAATGAAGAGTTTGAGGCCAGCCTTGGCTACAAACATACTGTGTCTGGGCTAAATGAGACACTGTCTCAAACATAAATAAATAAATAGAAGGGGAGGTAAATTTAGAGACACCTTGTAGAAAGCTTAAGACACACACAAAAGAAGGCCCGGAGATGAAAGTCTATTGCAGGACATGTCTGGCCAGCTCTGAGATGGCCATCATGGTCCACTGCTGGTCATTCCTTTTGTGGTATCCCTCCTAGAGACTGACAGGGACCTGTGGCTTACTTCTAAACAAGAGACAAGGAGAGGATACGATGAGCTGGTCTAGGATGCCATTGCCCTAGCAGAATCATTCCCTCATAGTGGCTTCATGAGGTAAGAAGCTTGATTGTGTGAGTCCTTGTGGCAAAGACCTCCAGACAGTCATGAGGGCCCATGAATGGCTGGCTCCTGTGCTGACAGCCTTAAGGAGGCCAAGCCCCCAGTGTGGCAGCCACACTGAAAGCTCTGCCTATAATTCCGAGTGAGTTTGCCTGTGGATTCTTCCCCAGTCACACCTCCAGATGTCCATGTAGCCAGCTAGCACCATAATCACAGCCTGGAACCCTGTGCAGAAGGTCCTGGGGAGCTGGGCCAGTGAAGCTTCCCTAGCCAAGTGACCCACAGAGACCATGAGATAATAGCAGCTCCCGTTGAGCCATTAAGTTTGGGGCAATTTGTTACATTGCAATAGAAAATCAATTCAGGGGCACGCGTAGTAGCCATGCCTGCAGTCTCTTACTTGGAATGCTGAGAGCAAGACATGGCAAGATTCTATCTTAAAGTAGAAGGGAAGGAGGGAGAGTGGGGGAGGGAGGGAAGAAAGAAGAAGGGAAAGGGGAGAAGGAAGGAAGAAAGGAAGGGAGGAAGGAAGGAAGGAAGGAAGAAAGGAAGGAAGGAAGGAAGGAAGGAAGAAAGGAAGAAAAGAAGGAAGGAAGAAGGAGATAATCTAAGTAGGAGGTAAGGAGTGATGAAAGGCAGTATGGTAAGGCAGAAGTGCAAGAAGATGAAACAGAGCTCAGGATATCATGACTGATTTTGGTACCATGAAGGATGGTACAAGGTTGGTTTCAAGATAGGACAAAAAGACGTTAATACATCCACTGGAATATCACAGTGAGTTGTGAAAAAAGAAGTCTAATATAGCACCTGGGACGTGAAGAGAATGAAGGTTTTGCAGAGTAGAAGTGTTGCCACAGCAGCAAATGGATTAGGAGATAACAATGACATGGATGCCCTCTCGTGCCTGAATCCCATTTTAAAGGGGAAGAAAAATAGTGGTCCAGTCTAGTAATACAACCTTATTGGGTTTTCCTCAATGAACTCCTATAGATAACGTTTATGTGCAAGTGTTAATATCCATGGAACTGCAGGTTATATGCTTTTGTGCATGCATGCATGCATGTGGAGGTCAAAAGTCAACATTAGGTGTCTTCCTTGGTCATGATAGCTATTGTTTGAGACAGGGTATGTCATTGACCTTGGAGCTCACTGAGTTAGCTGATTGGCTGGCCAATGGGCTCCAGGAGTCAGCTAGTCTGCACCCACCCCCTACAGCGCTGGGTACAGAGGTTTGCTGCTGTGCCTGAGTTTTTGTTTTTACATGAGAGCTGGGGATTGGAACTCGGGTCCTCATGTCTGCACTTTTCAAGCACTGTACCTGCAGATCCACCTTCCCAGTCCACTCTGACTGACCCCTCCATCTCATACCACCTCCAATGTAGAATGACATGGACTACTCTTTGCCAACAAGTCTCTGAAATCCAAACAGCGCAAAGACAAGTCTCTTAAGCAAGAGGAAGATGAAGGAGAGCAAGGTTTCTAGTGCAAGCCCTCAACTGCTCTCTGAACAGTGTCAGAGGTCATCCTTCCAGGGACAGGCTAGCCACTCCCTTCTGCTGAGACAATGTTTCCTATAAAGGCACTAAGATTCTAATGAGCTCCAAAGGAGAAACTCAAGTGCTGAAGACCTAGTGTGCTGGATGATGGAAGGTGGGAGGGACTGACTTATGGTGGGCATGAGAATGGAAGCAAGCAAGATGAAAACACTCAATGAAAAACAAGTTAGAGTCAGCTTTTTATGTCAAGGAAATGAGGATGGGGGGTCACAAAGCCCTACTTAATGGACACATTGTGTACATATATTTTAAGCTAAGTTTGTTCAAAATGGAACTGAGTGAAGCAAAACCACCCTCAGTTAAATGTGGACTTAAGCTAAGTTTTGGAAAGTAGTTTATTAACATGGTAAAACCTAGGAAGAAGCTAAGAGAACATGAAGTTTGGATACACATCCTGTCACTGACTAGTGACCAACTGCAAGGACTTGGGAATGGGGAGATGGCCTAGTCAGCGAAGTGCTTGTTGCACGAGCAAAGCATGCTCCAATTGATGTGCTGGCAAAGTGAGTGCAAGGAGGTGAAGAAGAATAAACTCTTCCTTCTTCCATTGTCCTTATGTGGGCCTCCAGCAGAAGGTATGGCTCAGATTAAAGGTGTGCCTCAAGATCCAGATTAAGAACATGGGTCATCCCACCTCAAGATCTGGATCAAAAGCTTGTGTCTTCCAGCCTCAAGATTTGGATCAATGACATGTTGTCTCTCTGCCTCAAAATCTGTCTCACAGGTGTGCTCTCCATTTCTGGACTGTAGTTAATTCCAGATATGGTTAAGTTGACAACGGACAATAGCCATCACATCTAAGTTGGGGTCCCTAGGACCTATGTAAATCTGGGGTTGGATGTGTGCTCCCATAACCTTAGCACTATTGGTGAAAGGACACAGGTGGGGACTGGCTGGCCTGCCAGTGGAACCAAAAGAGAGAATTCCAAGTTCAGGGAGAAACCCTGTTTCAAAAAAAAAATGTTGGGTTCTGGAGAGATGGCTCAATGGTTAAAGCATTTGCTGTTCTTCCCAAGGACCTGTGTCTGGTTCTTATCACCCACATGGTGGCTCCTGCAACTCCAGTTCCATGGGATCTGACCCTATCTTCTGAACCCCCAAGGGTGCCAGACATGTAGGTGGTGCACAGACATACATGCAGGCAAACACTCATATACATAAAATAATAATATATAATTGATAAATGGATAGGTTGGTAAGTAAATGGATAGCTAGATAGATAGGAATGGAACATCCTTTATTTTAAGAAATAAAAAAATAAGATAGGGACTAGAGAAATGGTTCAGCTGTTAAGGGCACACAATTCTCTTTCAGAGAACCTAAATTTGATTCCCAGCCTCCTTGTCAAGTGGCTCACAACCACCTATAACTCCAAGTCCAATGAGATTCCATATCTCTGATCTCCTCAAGCACTAACACTACTCAGGTGTCCATACCAGACATAGATCGATAGACACACACTTATAGAAACACAGACACACACACACACCACTCTGATCCTCAGGTCTTTGGGCTGCTCCTGTCTGGCTTCATCAAACAGACCTTTGTTTCCCAAGTCTGAACTTCAGACACACCCATTCAGCTTCAGCCCTGCCCTGGGCTGCTTCCTGACCTCCTTAAAATTACTTTCACAAGCTTAGACATCACAGTGGTCCTTCCCAGTCAGGCTGCCTTTCTTTCATGAAGCACTGGGAAGAAGAAAGTCTTCCCTGGCCAGCCCAGCTGAGACGCTAACCATAGCCACGGGCTTTCCCCATCACTGTCCAGGTTTCCTGAGCCACAGCATCGGAGAAACACACCCGACCACAGCCAGCTCCTTAAGGGGGAAATGATGTCAGCCGCAGAGTAAAGGGTCACAACACACTGTTTTTTTACATTCCAGAGAAAAATGTCTGTAGCTTGGTACAAGCCATACAGCCAGGGTGCTGACCTCAAACTCTACTCTTCATTTTGGTGTGCAACCTTGAGCTAGTTACTTAACTTCTCTGTGCCTTAATTCTTTCCCACCCGAGCAATGAGAGTAATTCCAGTGCCTATCTCAGGAAGTATAGAGTTAAGGAACAGCCATATTTGTGAAGCCCCTAGAACTGTGCCTGGCATACAATGTCCACACAATGCTGCCTATCTGGGGCTCACAACTGGCCAGATACAGAGAATGGGGTTGAGGTACGCTCAGCCCCAAATGGAACCTCTGTCTCATGCCCCTTTCTCCCAAAGGATTATTGCAGAAGGAGAAGAAAGATTGAAAGCAACGGCTAGAAAACAGTATTTTTCCAGAAGGAATGGGGCCACTGCACCTAAGGACTTGCAGTGACTGTGCAGTACATGAAACCTGCACAGGATAAGCCAGCACATTTGTAGCAAGAATGTGGGAGTGGCTCACAAAGCCCCCCCCCCACCCCAGCTGAGGAGCTTTTGGCAATTGATAGCTACTTAAGGGAGGAAGAATCAACTTTCTGTAGGGAATTGACTCTGGATAAATGGCGCATGTTCCAGGGCATGGCTCTGTGCCCATGGGCATGCAGACAGCACTAAACACACTTAAGGATTAAAAACAGAGCCCATGAAGTATGGAGTGTCTCTCATTCTTGCCGGCTCTTGGGACCCCTTTCCTCTTGCTGGGTTGCTTTGTTCAGCCTTGACATGAGGGTGGGTGCCTAGTCTTACTGTAACTTGCTATGCCAGTTTGATTTGATAACCCTGGGAGGCCTGCTCTTTTCCAAAGGGAAGCAGAAAGAATGGATCTGGGGGAGAAGGGTGGTGTTGGGGGTGACGGGAGGGAAGGGAAACTGGTTGGGGTGTAATGGATGAAAGAAAAATAAAAAATTAAATAAAAACAGCACATGAAGTTGAGAGGGATAAGAAGAAGCAGGATATGGGGTGTACTGGCTGGTTTTGTGTGTCAACTTGACACAAGCTGGAGTCATCAGAGAGAAAGGATCTTCAGGTGAGGAAATGCCTCCATGAGATCTAGCTGTAAGGCATTTTCTCAATTACTGATCAAGTGGGGAGGGCCCATTGTTGGTGGTGCCATCCCTGGGCAGGTAGTCCTAGATTCTATAAGAAAGCAAGTTGAACAAGCCAGGGGAAGCAAGCCAGTAAGTAGCATTCCTCCATGGCTTCTGTATCCACTCCTGCCTCCAAGTTTCTACCCTATGTGAGTTCCCGTCTTGACTTCCTTTGGTGAAGAACAGTGATGTGGAAGTGTAAGCTGAATAAACCCTTTCCTCCCCAACTTGCTTCTTGGTCATGATGTTTGCGTAAGAATAGAAACCCTGGGTAAGTGGGAGGGGATGCAGCAAGCAAGTGGATTTGATCAAAACACATGGTGCACATGTGTGAGACTCACAATAAATAAATTATAAAATACACTGGATACCACTTTTAAAGAGCCTGGCCAGTGTTCATGTTATCATTACATATTCATTTGGTAGGCCAGGATCAACATGAGTCCACTCAGCAGCCACTTCCTCAGAGGACTTAGATTCCTGGCCAAACTCAGAAAGCCCAGTGGGGTCAGAATCCTACACGTCTGTGTCCCCTTTCCTTCCATGTCCGTCCTCTTACCTTGTTCTTCCTGGTACCAATCCTAGTTAGGGATGCTGCTGTTGTGATAAACAAGCTTGGAAAGGCCTTGTTTCAGCTTACAGTAGCAGTCCATCATGGAGAGAAACCAGAGCAGGAACTCAAGGCAGGAACCTGGAGCGGCTGCCCCGAGAGCAGAAGGGGACAAGGCCCCAAGCCTAGGCCAGAAGCTACTGGAGTTGATAGCCACTCACAAAGGAAAACCTAGTTTTCTCCCACAGAGTCTCACTGGGTACATATACAAACCACACATAAGGGCAGGCCCATGCCCAGCAGTGGATGGCCATCACAAACCAAACTCAGTGTTATTTTTGGAAGGTTTTTTTTTTTTTTTTTTGCCTTGTAATACTTTGGGCTTTTTCCCCCCCTTTTCTTTCTTTCCTCCTTTTAAGCCTTATAGATCTTTTGCTTATATTATGGTTTTCCATTTTTGTGTTTTTATGGGATTTCTTTGTATGAGCATGTTCATATCTCTGTGTTGGTACATGTTATTTGGGCTTTTTCATTGGCTCCTTTTTTTCCATATATTTGTTTGTTTTGTCCTATTCTGGTTTGTTTGCTTTTATTATTATTATTATTATTATTATTATTATTATTATTATTATTATTAAAGCCCAGCACCAGGGATGCTTGCCCAGGGATGATACTGCCTCACTAAGCTGGTCCCTCCCACATCAACCATTAAGCAAGACAATACCCCACAGACTTGCCTACAAGCCAACTGAATGGGGGTATTTCCTCAACTAAGATCCCTCTTCCCAGATATGTCTAGGTTTGTGCCAAGTTGACAAAACAAATCATCACAGTGCCTCTGAGGTAAATGACAAACACGGTCACTCCCATCTTACAGGACAGGAAGCCAAGACTCAAAGAGTTCAACCGCTAGACTGGCCATGGTCACAGAGTCACACTGTCACCCATAAAGCTCACACACTCTGACTCCAGCTCCCCAGGTTCTCAGCATCACATGACAAAGAGTGGATGAACTCTGTGTCTGGGTTTGGGGAATGCTCTACCCTCCCAGAGTGACCTGAGCAGATGGATCCCACACAGCATCTGCCTCTTCTTTCAAGTTTGAAGCTCTCTCATGCTATGGTGCTGCTTCAGCAAGCCTTACCCAGCATAGCTCTAAATCACCTAGACTTGTCAGACCTTCATTCCCAGAAGGCCAGAAGAAATGGATTAAAAGCCATCACTATGCTGGAACATCCAGCCCACACTTTAATATAAGACACCCACTTACGCGCTTTGCAATCCCTTGCAAGGAGCCTAAGTTCTAAAGTTTGGCGCCTGGAATCTTCCTGCCCGAGATGATTCCTCTTGGGCCTTTTTAAAACAAAATGCACCAGTTAATAGAATCTGATTGCCATTGCTTGAAGGGATGCCAGCCAAAGAGAAAGCTCTGTTTACTGAATCAACAGAAGCGCTGTAACTTTCAAAGCTCTTCCACAGCTATTTTCTGTTTTAAAAACTTTATTGCTTTCAAATCATTTGTGAAATGGCTTTTAAAATAAAGCTGGCCCTTCCCCACAGACACCCCCATTAGAAGAGTAATATGATTTCACTTTCCCCTGGGTTTATGATTTAAATGGGAAATGGCTCCCATAGGCTCATGTATTTGGTCCCAGCTGGTAGCTCTGTTTTGGGAAGTTGAGGACGTTTTGGGATGGGACCTGGTTAGTGGAATGAGGCCAGCAGGAGCAGGTCCTGATTGTTCCAACTTGTTCTCTCTACCCCTTGGTACCATGTGTTATACCATGGTCGCCCACACCCACACCACCACTGAACACATAACCACTTGAAGCCAATAAACCCTCCTTTCCTTAAGTTGCTTTTGCCAGGTATTTTGGTCACAGAGATGAGGAAGGTGACTAAGTCAGTGACCATGAAAGAAAACTTAGAAGACAGACAGGCAGAAGAAAAAGAAGGGTCCTGCCCCTCCCCCTCCCCCACCACAGCCCTCGTCATTCCACAGGGGGACAGCCATGACTCAGACAGCAGGGACGCTACTTCCTGACCTTATTCTTGGAAAGGCTGTGTGGTTCACTCTCCAGACTGTAAGCACACTGTGCATCCCACTCCATCCACGCTGTTTTCTCACTTTAATACATGAAAAGCATTGTTTCACACTGAAAGGGGCTGTATATTATTCCCCAAAGCCACAGGATTACAACTTGGTTAGCCATTCCAACAGTTATAAAGTTAAGTTTATCAGTTATAAACAAGCCTCTTTTCCTGAGGTTTCAACCCCGCTGTCTCTATGCAGCGGGTACCCAGGGCACCGCCATCTCTATGCAGCAGGTACCAAGGGCACCGCCGTCTCTATGCATGCAGCGGGTACCCAGGGCACCAGTGACCCAGTGAGGCTCCATAATCTTACCTAACAGCACCCCAGCTAAAGACCAAGTGTTCAGCTACACACTTGATGTATGATGGGAGACATATCACATTCAAACCACAGCATTGTGCTCTTGAGACAAAGTTAACGCTATGGAGCCCAGGCTGGTTAAATTCATGATCTTCCTAGTTCCAAATATGCACCACCCACCATTCTCAGCTCTTCCAGTCATTTTAATCATTTATTATTATGTGTTGGATGTGTTCTCTGACATGAAGGTCTCCATCATGACAATTAGGCAGCTATGATCCTCACATGAAGGTGGCTCAGTGTCACAGCTCAGGGTTTGGAGTTCCCAGTCCAACGAATTACCTCGTACCAGCTGTATAGACTGAGGCAAGTTACCCCACCCCTTGGTGCCTATGCCTTTTCAAGGTGTGGCTGATCGCATCCATCTCAAAAGGCTTAAGGGCATTAATCCATTACCATAGCCTAGAATATGCTTAACAGTCAATAAATATGATCATCAAAAATGTTGTTATTATCATAAAAAAGTCTAATTAAAAGGCTTTGGGGACATATCTTTCTCAGAACATCAGTGGTAGGTCTTTACACTCTGTCATTGGCTTTTCTGATCCACTCGTAATCTTTGTCCTTTCTCACCATGACTCTGCCTGTTCTCTCCCAGTGAGCCCCTGAGAAAGTCACTCATTTAACACTCTTCCTGTTTTGGCCACTTCATGTCCCAGGTTGGCCTTAAACTCTCTTCGGAGCAGAGACCTTGCAGTCCTGACCCTGACGGCTCCACTTCCCAAGTGCTGTGTTTACAGGCCTGCACTACCACACCTCACATTACAGATACTGAGACTGAAGCCAGGGCACTCTGGGCTCCAGCCCCCATCCCATCCTTCATCCTTAAGGTTAGTGAGACTCTAATGCATCTACATGAGGCCCTTGAACCTAACATCCTGATATTTACACACGCAGCACCTGAATGTGGAGATAGCTTACTTAGCAAAGTCATCAGCTGCACATTTTCCCAAGCAAGCATGAGGAGTTAGGGATATAGTAGATAGTAGTTACAGACAGAATTCTATACGTGTTCATGCAATCATGTGAATATTATATGTGCATTGAATAATAATAAATTAGTTAATAATATGTAACTTCTCAAACAACAAAGTTTTCATACGGTTACTGGTAGCCAGCACAGGTATATCTAGGAGCATAGGCACACACATGTACAGATACACACAGAGAGAATGTAAGGCTTTTCAGTGAAACTTAAGACCAAATGATGTAATTCCAAAGCACACTCTGACCCCTAACGTTCCCAGAGGCTGTCGTGTAGAACTCCAGTCCTGATCCACTTATACTGGCACAGGACAGGCAAGAACTTCTCATTCATTCTGTGTCTCTGAGTATTTTGTTGTGTTGAAAAGAAAATAACCTTCCTTGATTTGAGGCATGCCGCCAAGTTGGCATCCTCTACAACTGACAATGGGTACATTGGAGAGGAAGAAAGGCTTCTCTATCCGAAACAGTTTAGGAACTCTCCAAGGGGAGATGCACAAAGCATACGACCACACAAAGGCTCAGAAAAGTCTGTGGTAAACAAAGGCACTGCTTAACCCAGAAAAGCCCACAGGAGACGACGGTGGGCCTCTGCTCCTTCTTCGTTTCATTTGGTGAGGCCTGCAGCTGTCTCAGGGAAGCGATGCTCTGAAGAACACCTTGAGAGAATTCCAGCTTAGATCATTTCAGAGTCAAAGCCTTTGCCCTTGAGCGACTCCAGGCACTGGGGTGAGGAAGGGGACAAAGGAAGGCAGACGGAACTGATGGGTGGATGGAGTGCATTGTGGAATCAGAAAACCATGGTTTCTTTTGCCATTCCACAGCTGATAAATTCCACTGCGGGCAGGCTCCTTTCACAGAGTCTACTCTCAGGCTTGTTCACACCCAGCCATGAACATCATCATCTTAAGGATAACAGGGCTCAACATCATTAAGGAGTCAACATCATTACACTGATGGGTCCGCACTGTCAGGCACAGTAATCAAGGGAAGATGACAAGCTAAATACTGGAGTGTCTTCGTCTCCAGATGGAGGTGCTACATGGATGCTGATCAATGAGTCTATTTGGGGGCCAAAGAAGCAAAATTTTACTAATATTAACAGTAAACATCCTTTTTGAGTTTCTTGGGTTTTGTTTTGTTGACATAGGTCTTGCTATGTAGTCAAGGCTAGCTTTGAACCCTTGATCCTCCTAAATGATTAGGTTATGCCTTTCTGAATGCCGAAATTGCTGGCATACATCATCACACCCAGTAAATTCTACATTCATCAATGACTGACTAAAGCACACATTTTACTATAGAAATCTAACTTTATTAAGATGCATAGCAGGATTTCAAGATGTGTTATTTCAGATTCTCATTAAAAAAAAATTTACAGCCAAACTTTATTAGCCCTGAGTCATGATCGAACTGATTACTTCTAAGATTAAAATAAAAGGAAAAGAAGATGTTATTTTAGGTGAATAAAGCCTTAAAGGTTTTTCTCCCAAACCCTCTCCTCTATTTTTTTTCAAGACGGGGTTTCTCTGTGTATTCTTAGCCAGGCCCTGGAACTCAATGTGTAGAACAGGCTGGAACTTAGAGATCCACCTGCTTCTGCCTTCTGAGTGCGGGGATTAAAGGCATACACCATCACCACCTGTGTGCATGACAGTTTTGTTTCCCATCCTCACCTCCAGAGCTGAGGGCTCTACCACAGAGCTAAATCCCTAACCCCTTCCCCAAGACCTTTACAAGTACCAAAACTCAAAGGATAACCAGGGGCAGGAGGGAGCATAGATGGGACAGGATCAACCAAAACAAAGTATGTATGAAAATGCCGTAAGGAAGCCTGTTAGCTTATAGGCTAATTTTAAAAATTAAAATTAAAAAAAAATACGAACATCCCATTTATAGCTGATAATTTTCATTTATAGTTTATTTGCTTCAAAGGGTTATATATGGTGGTTGAATCAATAGAGTGTTTACTTTAAATTTTTGAAGTTTAGGCATCTCAGTAGAGGGCTCCTTTAGTGTAAACTGGTAAGATCTACTTATGTTAAATTTATTCATTGATAGAGGTTCACCTCTGTCTCCTAGTGCTTTGGCTTAACAAACAGTAACAAAAAGTATCAGACACCATGAGGAGACACTCCAACCTACATTGGCCATGGGTTTTCCTTTTTTTTCAGACTTTCAGGCTAATCTGTGACTAGCAACTGAGTCTCAAGGTGTCTGGCTCTAATGAGAGATGGGGTAGGCCACAGAGAGGAAACTGGGATCCCTTTAGGACTCAGCTTAACCATTACAGACACCATTCTTCTATAGAAAAGCCTAGGCACCCTGCATACCCTCCGGCAGAGTCTGGAAGAGGATGTCTGTCTAACTACCACATCCTCAAACGATGAGTCCTTCGTCAGAGCATCCCCCTTGTATGTGAGCTCCTCATCAAACCCGCAGAGCATCTACCTCTTGGCAGATACTAACATTTGCTATTTCCTGCAACTCAGCAGCTCTCTAAGGCTCCTGGATATGAACGCATGAGACTTCCTAGCAACATTATCAGGAAGATGCTCATTCAGATTTTCACCTGCAGGTACAGAAAAATTAAAAATCTAGGGGCTAGGGTGATGGCACATGGATAAAGTGCTCGCTGTGCACACGTCAGGATGCTCAGCACCCATGGGAGAGCCAGGGGGCTCTGGTGGTGTATTTGTAATCTTAGTGATCAGGAGACAGAGATCAGAAACCCTAAAGCAAGCTGGATAGCTAGGCTAGTTGACTTAATGAACTCTGGGTTCAAGTTAAACACTCTGACTCAATATATAAAGTGAAGAACGATCAAGGAAGAGACCAGTCACTAGTCTCTGACCTCTATGACCTCACACAAAAGAAACAATTTACATAAAGTCCTTCAGCTTGCACGTGGCACAGCTAAGGCTTTAGCCCCAGCTGTCTGGTCCCAGAGTCCACATTACTAACCTCAACCAGGTCCTGTCTCACTAGAGAGTAACTAAACCTGCGTCTCACCACAGTTAACATTCTTTAAGGAATTTGAAAAGACCGCACCTTTAAAATGTTGCTAAAAACCATATTGCTTAGCACAAGGTCCCTAGCTGCTAGTCCAAACGCCAGTCCTTAAAGCCACGCTTTCCTGACACTAAGACAAACAAATCTGCGATGTTGTATGTGCATGTAAATACATATATCTACAGTTATGTACATACACTCATTGACACATTGCTGTCTGGGGAGGCTTATGAAGTTGGATCTTGCAGGAGGAAGTATGTCGTTAGTAGCAGGCCTTAAGAGTTTGAATCCTCAAGCCACTTCTAGCTTGTGCTGTCTGCTTCCTGCTGCAGTTCAGGATGTGTACTCTCAACACTCACTTCCTACTGACATGCCTGTGGCTTGCTGTCACCCTTCCCACCATGACAGACTCTTTTGTATCTGGAACCATAAGCTGAATAACATTGTCCCTCTGTAAATTGCCTTGGTCATGGTGCTTTATCATAGCAGCAGGAAGGTAACTAATACATTCTCTCACCATAAAAGGGTATGGGAAGGAGAGAGAAAAGGCACCTTTGAAGACAATGGATACATTTTGGGCACTAAAACGATGACAATTTGATGGGTCCTGAGTGTGTGCTTATTTCCAAATATATTCAGCTTATGTAGGCTAAGCATCTTTAGTGTTTGTGCATTGGTGAGTGAGCTCTAATTGTCACAAAGTAGCTTTTTAACAAGATGACTGGGCTGGGGAGATGGCTCAGAGGGTAACACTTGTCTTGCAAGTGTGAGGACCTGAGTTTTAATCCCAAGAAGCCACATAGAGCAGTTCTGTGCTCATCTATAACCTCAGCACTCCACAGCGAGATGGAGACAGAGACAGGAGAATCCCCAGAAGCTCACAGGCAAGCCAGAAGAGAGTCTTTGTCTCAAACAATGAATGACGAGGACCAACACCCTGAGGTTGTCCCCTAACCTATACACGTGCACCATAAATAATATGCCTACACCTGCTTACACACGTGTGCATACATCATGCACATGAGGGGTGGTAATGGTGACCTGACATTGGATAGGAAAATACCATGGAGAAAGATAGTTCACACTTCTTAGGAGAGAAGGTAAGGAGGCCTGGTCCCAATCGAGGAGCATCTACTGGCCAAGGTCAAATACCACAAGTGAAAAACTTATCGGGGAGATAACATTCTCTCCCCCGCTAATAACTTTCCTGCAGTCAGGGTTTTATACAGGTACTGGCTTTCCATTTCTTATACCAGTAGCTTTATATATGCACAGCTTCTTTAAGCTAAAAACAAACTATTAGCCTTGGGATAAATAACCTACAATTCTATCTTCTACCCTCAAGTAATTGTTAACTATTATTTTCACAGTAAATAATGGTTAGAACCATTTACCGGTGAAATGGTAGCTAGCATGTTTTGTTGATTTCTTACAATTACCAGGAGAAATTGAATGCTTCTTGTGACACACTGGCTGGGTTTTTAACTGCATATAATTGAGTCTGAGATCCTAGCTCTTTTTCACAAAATAAAAATAATTAATGACAAACATATGTTGCTGTAATATAGAAAAATCAACACTTTTATCATAATGCTTTCTTTACAACAGACTTTTTCTCTTAAAAAAAAAATAAACAGATCGAAACACTGACTTAATCCTGAATTCATTTCAATAAGATGACTCTGTTGGCTAAATTGTTCTCATGGTGGCGATGAATGTGTCTTTCTTTGGCAATCTGAGAGATCACCTGGCTTGTTCTCACACAGACTTCTCTCGTTGCTACCATTGTTAAATCACACAGTCTGTTTAGGATTAGATTTCCCAAGAAAAAGTTCCACACTTGCAAAAAGAAGTAATTAAATTCCAAAAGAACTGTTGGAGGGGGGGACTGAAATTTAATAATAATGGTAAAGATTATTTTATAACTTTAATTGAAACCCTAGAGCACTTTAATAATGCTGAACAATGAATCAAAGAAAGCTGAAAGCAACAGAATGGCTTTATTCCATGAATCTAAAAGTCAGAGATTGTCACAGATCCAGGCTTCCTGCCACAACACACAGGCACAGACACAGCCAAGCCTGCTTGAAAAGCAACAGGACAGAGTGGTCTCCACCTGCAGTGGTTGTATCTACCTTAGTGAGCTCAAAGATAAAGTCAACCTAAGAGAAACAGTGAACATACACAATTCTGGGGCCAGGAGACCAGGGCTGTGACTCTGCTCATGCCTTATCCCCTTTTGAAAGGACCTTGTCTCTCTGAGACTTCGGATCCTCCCCTATACCATAAAAGAGGGAAACTGGGTGATCTATAAAAGGCTTCTAATTCTGTTGTGGCTTAAACCAAGAAATCTTTCTCTCCCCTGACACCCAGGATTAAACACACACACACACACACACACACACACACACACACACACACACACACACACGAATCCACATCTAGCAGGAAAGGTGACAAGGGAGAGTTGCTCCCCAGCATTGTCATCGGGAAAAGAGCCCTGCCCCTAGCCATTACAGCCTCATCAGCTGCAACCATGAGTGCCATACAGGCTGAGCAGGTGTCTCAAAGCTGTGTCGTTTGCAAGTCTAGAAGGGAAAATGTGAATTGAAGATACGACCTCTCTCAATATCATATTTGAGCGTAACAGCAATTAGGCACTTTGAATATAATTTGAGCTGAGCACTCAAGGCTCTTTCTCTAGTCTAAATATAGCTGCAGAAAACATATTTTCAAGGAATAAAATAACACCCTATGCTTATGAGCACACAGTTGCAAAGGGAACTTGTCTAGTTTTGGGGAACTCAGACAAGTATGGCTGACTCCACATTGTGGATTAAAGGATTCTTTATCTGCAGGAGAAAGAAAAGGTTAGCTCAGATGGAGGTTAGGAAATAAATTATGCTTTAAATTTGTTTTCTTCTATATATATAGTATATATGATATATTATATATATCACATATATATACATACATAGGTTTTTAACGAGTATAGGTATTTTTTGTGTATGTGTGCATGTGTATGTGCACATGCATGCAGTGCCTGATAGGACCAGAAGAGGGCATCAGATCCCATAAGGGAGTCACAGACAGTTGTAGGCACCATGTGGGTGCTGAGATGATCCGCCAGTGCTCTTTAACTGCTAAGCTATTTCTCCAAATCCATAAATGGGGCTTTAAAAAATAATTACTAATTTTAGAAAGATTGTTTGTGAGTAATCAGGAAGAAAAGGGCAGATAACATTTGTTTTCCTTCATCGTTTCAAATGATTCAGGGTGAAACAGCTTCATTGATGCCATCCTTGTAAAAAAAATCACAAGGAAGAGAGGTTGTTACACACACGAGCCTGCTGGTCTTGCTCAGAGATCACATATCAAAGGCCACTTCCCACTGACTGCTACTGGCTCCCTGAGCTGTTATTAAGGATTCTGAATCTGTAGGGAAGGGTACTGGCATTGATTAGGAATGTCTACAAGGATTGGCGCGGAAGAGCAGCAAGAATGTAGAGAAATCTGTTATTCCTACACAATGCACTCCCCAGGGTTTCTACCAGCATCTAGTATCTTCCACGTCTGAAAGGTCTGTCCGTAGCCCACAGCTTTTGAGATGCCATTCCTTCTGTGTTATCCACAATGTCAGTCATTAGGGGCTGACAAGGTGGCCTAAAGTGTTTGCCTTGTAAGCCTGACCGCCTGAGTTTGACTCACAGGACCCACATAAAGGCAGAAGGAGAAAGTTAACTCCAGATAGCTGTCCTCTGACCTCCACACATAAGCCAGGGCATGCCTGTGTGCCCCATCCCATTGTACACACATACACACACACACACATACACACACACACACACACACACACACACACACACTAATAAATGAAGTTTTAAAAATAAAGAGTGAAAGAAAATGTGTGTGTGCGTGCACACATGCGCACACCTTACATTTCAATAATTTCAGATTGGTTCTGTTCCTTGCAATAAATAAGACTCTGACTGAGTCATGTGAACTTGGTTGGTTTCCTCGGGGGCTACTGCTAAGGAAGAGGTGAGAACCGGTGGCTCATTAGGGATTTAATGTTTCCAGAAAGTCTAAATATGCAAACACTTTCCATGAAATATTTCTTTCTGTGAACTACATGAACATTATGGAAATAAACCAGATAGTATAAGATTGGTTCCTTAAAATCTATCTTAATGATAGCTGCATAAACAAACAAGACAGTGGTCTGTTTCACAACCATACATCTTGTGCCCAGCCACCCTGACTGCAAACCCCCACAATGTCCTTCCATCTGCATTTCCCAAGTCACTAAAAAATCTCAGATGGAAAAGCCTCTAAAATTGTCTGCAAGGATAAAAAAAAGCCAGTGTCTGTCTCCTGAGCATGACTCTAAGGCTGCAAAATTATGTGGTTGGCATACGAAAAGTTCATAAAACCATGATTAAATGAAGATACCAGGAAGTGCTCAGAGGAAGCCCATTGAGACACTGCTCTGAGCCTCCTCAAGGGAAGCAAAGGGATATGGAAGTCAGGAGAGATAATGCTTTGAAATGACAAAGGAATTTTATAGGGCTTGGATTTTCATTGAAGCCTTCTAAATCTGGCATGGAAAATGAGAACATTGAGTATAAGGCAGAAGAATTGAAAATTCAAAACCTGCCTAGGCTACAGGGTGACTCCAAGGCTGGCCTGGGCAACTTAAATAGACTCCAACTTAAAACACAAAGTGTGCCGGTTGGTGGTGGTGCACGCCCTTAATCCCAGCACTTGGGAAGCAGAGGCAGGCGGATTTCTGAGTTTGAGACCAGCCTGGTCTACAGAGTGAGTTCCAGGACAGCCAGGGCAATACAGAGAAACCCTGTCTCAAAAAAAAAAACAAAAAAACAAAAAACAAAACAAAACAAACAACAACAACAACAACAAAAACCCACAAAGTGTAACATGGACTAGGAAATAGCTAAGCGGTACTATACTTGCCTCCACATGTATGGCCCTGGATTTAATCCTAGTACCAAAAAAGAAAAGAAGAAAGAGAAGAAGAAAAAGAAGAAGGAGAAGAAGAAAAAGAAGAAGAAGGAGAAGGAGAAGGAGAAGGAGAAGGAGAAGGAGAAGAAGAAGAAGAAGAAGAAGGAGGAGGAGGAGGAGGAGGAGGAGGAGGAGGAAACGGGATGAACAGATATGCTGGCTCACACTGTAATCTCAGGACTTGGGAGGCAGAGGCAGGTGGATTTCTGAGTTCAAGGCCAGCCTGGTCTACAGAGTGAGCTCCAGGACAGCCAGGGTACACAGAGAAACCCTGTCTCAAAACCCTCCACCCACCCAGCCCCCAATTTCCAGACTAGCCAGGGCTGTAGAAAATTGTCTCACTAGAAATGGTGGGAGTGGGGAACATTAAGGAGAGACTCTGTTGAGACACCCTTAAGTCCACTCAGCAGGAAGCCGTGTGGGCAGCTGTGGCTTGCAGGGCTCAGTGTCTGCGGCTGGGGAGTGACTTGTCCTTCCTTTCATTGTCAGGTTTTCCCAGTGGTTTCTACACAAACCTTCCCTCTGGTTTTGTTTTTTCTTCCTCTAGTTTTCTCCAAGGCTGTCTAATGCTTGCTCTCCAAAAAGACAGCTTCTGGGTATTTTTCCAGGTTGTCAATTTTTAAGCAGTCTAAGTGTCTCAAAAGAGACGCATGGAGCTGATGAGGTGGCTCAGCAAACCAAAGCACTTGCTACACAAGCCTGATGACTCAATACCTGGAGCCCACTTAAAAAACCTGGGTGTGGTGGTGTGGATCTGTAACCCCAGCCCTTGTGTGGCAACATAGGAAGCAAAGACAGAAAGCAGAAAGGCAGAAATGATAAGAGACACCCTTCCCCTAAAACCAAGGTGGAAGGAGAAAACTTACTTCCAAAGTTGTCCTCTGATCTCCATTCTCACTGTGGCACACACATGCACACACACACACACACACACACACACACACACACACACACACACACACACACCGTATACTTCAGCCTTTCAGGAAAATCCCTCACAGAGCTAGCCTGACTAGCTAGCTACCAAAGATTCCTTCCAGAGAACACCACCCATTGGAAGCTGATACATTTGCAAACCATGCCCCCCATTCCTCCGCAGCAGGGCTCTCTTCTCTACCACAGGATTGTCTGTTCAATTGAAATTCATTTGTCTTACTTTCATTTTTCCTATGCTGTAGTGGATGTGTTCAGTAGAGTCCCAAATAGTCCATAACATAAAAACTGATGCTTTTTCCTGGAAATGCTAAATGTGGTTTATTTCAAGTGGACAGGCAGCCTTCAGCTGTTGCTTCTGACCACTGTGGAGCGGCAGCTGAGAGAGGGCATCATCTGCTCTTTGTGTTTTTTCTTGAGGACAATGACATCACATAACCAAAGAGCTCCAGAGGCAGAGGCCTGGAGTGGATGTGACATTTATGAAAGTTCACAGGCTCAGATTTCTCTACTTAGTGCAATTTTCTTTGAGCTCTTTTCCCTCCTGACATCAGCGTTTATGAAGTTGAGCCTGGGAAATAGAGACAACACAGGCTTGAACCCTCTACATACTTCACATGTGATCTCGGGCAAGTCAGTTTCCCTGTCTGTGCCTTGTGTGTATATGCTTAGGTCAAAGAACAATTTTCGAGAGTCAGTTCTCTCCTTCCACTGTGTGGGTCTCAACAATCGGCTCCAGCAAATGCCTTTTCCACTGAGCCCTGCTGAGACTGCTTCAGGATCACCGGGGAGAAATGAGAAAGTAGCTGTGAAAATGGCCTAAGGCAAGTTACTCACACAAAACAAGCTTTAAATAAATGATTATCTCAGACTAATAATAGCTTCATGTTTGGCAGGGTAGTCTGAGCCTTACAGATTTATAACTGCATTCAAACCTCACACTGATCCTATAAAGAAGGGACTCTTAAGGTTCTACTTTAAGGCTGAAGCTATGGGACAGGAAGTTAGCAACTTAGGCTCAAGAGGAGAATGTTTGTGCCCTTATGGTCAGATTGAAGAGACAGGCATGAGACATTTGTCAACTGTGAAAAAGCTTTCTACCCATGGACCATCCCAAATGCCAGTGTGAACACATGGACCCTAGAGCATCCCAAATGCCAGTGTGAGCACATGGTCTCTACAGCATCCCAAATGTCAGTGTGAGCACATGGACTCTACAGCACCCCAAATGTCAGTGTGAACACATGGTCTCCTAGAACATCCCAAATGTCAGTGTGAGCACATGGATCCTAGAGCATCCCAAATGTCAGTGTGAACACATGGATTCTAGAGCATCCCAAATGCCAGTGTGAGCACATAGATCATAGAACATCCTAAATGTCAGTGTGAGCACA
>NW_022196897.1:89765371-89821414 GCF_008632895.1 Mastomys coucha
TGAGCACATAGATCATAGAACATCCTAAATGTCAGTGTGAGCACATGGACCCTAGAGCATCCCAAATGTCAGTGTGAACACATGGACCCTAGAGCATCCCAAATGTCAGTGTGAGCACAAGGACCCTAGAGCATCCCAAATGCCAGTGTGACCACATGGACCCTAGAGCATCCCAAATGCCAGTGTGACCACATGGACTCTACAGTATCCCAAATGTCAGTGTGAGCACATGGACCTTAGAGCATTCCAAATGTCAGTGTGAACACATGGACCCTAGAGCATCCCAAATGTCAGTGTGAACACATGGACCCTAGAGCATCCCAAATACTAGTGTGAGCACATGGATCCTAGAGCATCCCAAATGCCAGTGTAAACACATGGATCATAGAGCATCCCAAATGTCAGTGTAAACACATGGTCTCCTAGAGCATCATCCCAAATGTCAGTGTGAGCACATGGACCCTAGAGCATCCCAAATGCCAGTGTAAACACATGTACCCTACAGCATCCCAAATGCCAGTGTGAGCACAGACTTTACCATCTTTCAATCTTAGTGTTGAGGTTTTGCATTTTTGTGGCATGCATGACAAGTTATCTTAGATTCTTCTGGGCAACCATGAGTTTCTGCTCTTGAGATCTATACACAAGCATTTGATATAGCATTGCATGGTGGACTCCCTGATTAACAGGGAATATTCCCATAGTCTTTTTTGGTGGCCTCTAGTAGAAAAACTGGTTATGTTCTCAAAATAAATCAATGTTACAGAGTAGCAAGTGCTTACAGCTATTTGATGTATATTATCTTGTTAATTCCCCAGTAACACCTGGGTGTCAGTCAGAGTTTCATTGCTGACAAGCCAGAGCAGGGATAACTGGGAAGGAATTTATCTGGGATAGCACCTGGCTTAAGGGCTTTGTTGGGCTTTGTAAAAATACCCTACAAAGACCAAGTTGCAGGAACACATCTAACATCTCACCAAAGGCTCCATAGCAAGCAGACATACAGGAGCAGAGCAGTGGTACAATCGGCAACCCAGCACTTGAGAGGATGAAGTATGTCCAAGGCCAGTTTGGGGTACAGAGTGAGACTCTGTGTCGAAAACAAAGAAAGAAGGGGAGGAGGAGGAGGGAAAGAAGAAGAGAAAGAGGATGAGGAGAAGGAGAAGGCAGATGGAGAGGAGGAACTGCCTCACACCCATGCCCATGCCTTACTGGAGAGAGTACAGATGTAGACGGCAGACCTCTGTGGATGTCATGGAGATGCATCTCACTGGCCCACCCTCACTCAAATCCTAATCCTTATTATACTGAAGCCACACAAATAGACCATTAGCATTCTCACTTCAGAGGCCAAAGAAGACACACTGAGTAAGTGGAAGCAAAGGCTCCACTGGTGGTGGCTTGTCATCGACGTAACCCCTTAGCCTGTGCCCTTCCCACACCACCATGGGGTTCCCAGTTGTTTTCCCTCCTTCCCTGTCTCTACACTCTAGATACTCCCCTAGTCACCCCAGCCTGCCTCTTCTCTCGCTGCACCCACTTCTAGCCAGCTTCTCTAAACCTTTGTCTTTAGGGATGTCTCCATAACTTGAGGAGCCCTCAGCCTTCTGGTTCAGCATCCCAGAGCCCTGAGGTCTATCTCAGTATCCCCCAAGACAAACTATGTCAAAGGTAAAGTGTACTTGGAACCCAGAACTGAAAACCTGCCCTGCTCTGCAGCCCCCTGCCAGTTCTCACGGCATCTGGGCATCAGGCCCTGATGGCATTCTCTGGGCCCGCTGCGATCACACTCTGCTACTGTAAGCAGTCACTCGCTCTCTCCAATCATCTTCATCTGAGGCTGCATGTAGAATCCTCCCCAGTGTAAACATGGTGTCATCAGGGCAATTGCTAAAGCAGGGAAATGAGTCTCCAAAGGTGCTAGGGGCAGCATACACAAGAGCCTGCTGGGGGTTCAGTTCTACCGGACCCCGGTTTCCAAGGTCAGCGGACAGACCTTATTTGAGGATAGCCCAGGATGGCAGGAGTGGCTACCGTCATACCAAACACAAATCATACTGTGTCCTGGATATAAATTCACCAACATCAGGTGTGTGCTTCAGAGGAATAGTCTCTGCAATTAAAAAACTGACATTTTAATGGATTATGCAGATCAGCTAAGGTTCTAAATCATAAACATCCTGCCTCAGAGGTAATAGAGAGTGCAGGCCAAGCAAGGAGAGACAGCATAAACACCACGAGCCATTTACTGCTCCTTCCAACCTTTTTATACCTCTCTGTGAAACTGAACATTAACCTTTACATCTGAGATGGCTCTTCTCCGATGCCAAACAAAGGCAATAGTTCATCTTTGTAATAACATGTGAGCTGGATATACTTTGCACTCCGTTAGCATCTCCAATGGTACCTCATGTGGTCCCATTAGCACTGGAAATAAAACAGACTATCTCTTGTAACTCTAGTAACAGAGTAAGAAATGAGAAGATGGGGGAGCTAGCTCCTTGGATGTCAAATGCATGTATAGAAACCACAGTGGAGTCTATACCATAGCATTCTAAATGAGCATGACCTCACCTGATCTCAGAAGCTAAACAGGGTTGGGTCTAGTTAGTCCTTGGATGGGAGAGGCTGAAGCAGGGCAGCAATGGGTTCAGGGTTTTTCTACTTGCCAGACAAATTTGACTTCCTTGAAAAAACCAAAATGGTAAGACAAAAGATCTGTCTTTAAAGACTGTGAGGAAGACAGAATTGCCAACCGCTCTTACAAATAATGCGGTAGGTGCAGAAAGTTCCAGAAGATTGTAGAAACCAAATAGGTAGAAACTATGATCAAGTGATACGGTGGCAGAGCAAGGAACCTAGCCTGTTGGTCTCACTTCAAACACAAGTCATCTCTTTTAGGTGACATTTTGGACTGGTCCCTCCCCACTAAAATCAAAGACCTGGAAGGAAAACATAGTGACCATGTGTCCCAATCCTCTCATTTTATACAGAAATAAGTTGAAGTCACAGTTAAATGATTTGCCCAAGATCACAGAGCAAGAAAATCGGCTAGCCAAAAAGAGGCCTCCAACACCATGGTTTCTCTTTTCATTTAGACAGCAAGAAGTCCCCAAAGATGTTTAAAGAAGTTGTAAGAGATGTCATGGTCTTCTACAGATATATTTGACTTTTCTGTAGCTATGTGGTATGACACGGCCAATGGACAATGAAGAGCAGGCTGAATGTAGGTGTGGTGAAGGTGCAAAGGCAGGAATGTCAGCTGTATCAGGGCTTCGAGGCGAGGCCTTTTCCACAAAGCCTAAGATATGTGCAAAGGACGATGGCCCTGAGTAGACATTCAAGTGTAATTTCTCAAGCCTGAAGCTTAGTATGTTATACCAGCAGCCATTAATGCTCACCTTTCCTCTCTGATCTATAAAGATCAAAGTACAGCAATTTATTTCTGCCCCTCTTCCTGCCTCTGCTCCCTCTGAGGTTAGGCGTCTAATGGGCAGTTAAACAAAAAGGGGAAAGTGCAGCAGCTAGCACGGGCGGCTCCCCACCCATGCAGCTGCTGTGCCTGATGGGAAAGTTTTAGTAATATCTTGTAATGAATTATGGGAATGGGCTTATTCACTACCCAGTGTGACTCCCCTCGAGCATGCAGAAACTGGAAAACCAAACCAGAGCCACCAGTGCTACTAAGAAACCTAGAAGTAGAGGTTTTGTGTACAAACTGAATTCTATCAATAGATATATGAGCAAGATTTTGTTCTGGTGCTAATGGAGTATAACGATGCAGGATTCAATGTATTCTTACTCCTGTGGGTCACAGCTGCACATCCTGGCAGCCCCCGCTATGGGAACAGCTTCCTGATCATACAGACATAGCTACACCTGGGGTAACACCGTTTTTGCAAGATGGTTTTGAAAGTTATTCCAGCTTCAAATCTGCTCTTCAGTTCTCAACAGTTTTGTGACCAACATCATTATTAGCATTTTTTTTATTCATTCATTCATTTATTTTGTTTGTTTGTTTTTTGAGACAGGGTTTCTCTGAATAGCCTTGGCTGTCCTGGAACTCGCTCTGTAGACCAGGCTGGCCTCGAACTCAGAAATTCGCCTTCCTCTGCCTCCCAAGTGCTGGGATTAAAGGCATGTGCCACCACTGCCTGGCAGTATTAGCATTCATAATACCTTTTATCCCTGTACAAATTCCATATAACCTGCAGCCAATCCCTAAAAGAGCCTTTGACAATGCAAAACTATTTCATTTGTAGCAAACTCTAGCATGTGAAAGCACATGAAGAAAAGGAACTAAGTTCTGAATTCTCACTCTGATCAAGGTATCACATGACTAAGGGCTGAAAAATGCCTGGGAAGAGAGACCTGAGTATTGTCTCATTCACAGATAAATACTTGGGTTATACACAGATGGCAAGCTACTGTCAAGGTACCCCAGAAACTGTACACACACACACACACACACACACACACACACACACACACACACACGTGCACGCACGCACGCACGCACGCATGCACACGCACACACATGCATACACGTGCACGCACACACATGCACACACAAATGCGCATGCACGCACGTGTGCACACATGCACACATGCAATGCATACACACACACACATACACACACGTGCGCACACACACATGCACACACACTCTGAGCCAACTTTGAGGACAGTACTTTCCTACTCCCAGACAATCACTGGCTAAGAGGAGAAAAGTTCTAGATACACTCATGTGTTGCATATGTTTTGGTCCATGATGGACTATAAGACAGTGGTTCAGAGGACTAGCCTGCCTGGTGCTTCTGTACTCATCTTAGCTTAAGTTACTGATGCTCACACTATAACAACCTTGCTCTTCTCAGACAACATTCCACTCTTAAAGAGCCATGTAATTGTAACTTACTTATTCATTTCAGGAATGTTACAATAACCCATTTTGTTTTATTTTTTCCTTCCAGAGCCATCTTCCCTATACTTGATCTTCCCTGCTTCCCCCACCCCTTCTTCCACCCTGTTCCCTCCCTCCCTCCATCCCAGATGTCTATTTTACTTTCCCTTCTCATGATATTCAAGCATCTTCCCTTGGGCTCTACTTGTCGATTAGCTTCTTTGGGTCTGTGGATTGTAGTGTAGTTATCCTGTACTTTATGGCTAATGTCCATACATATCATGTTTGTCTTTCTGGGTCTGGGTGACCTCATTCAGAATGATCTTTTTGCATGCAAATTTCATGATGGCAATGTTTTTAATAGCTGAGTAATATTCCATTGTGTAAATGTACCATATTTTCCATTCTTCAGTTGAGGGATATCTAGGTTGTTTCTAGTTTCTGATATTACAAATAAAGCTGGTATGAACATAGTTGAGCATCTTGACTATATGTCCCTGTGAAGCATCTTGACTATATGCCCAGGAGTGATATAGCTGGGTCTTCAGGTAGAGCTAGTCCCAATTTTCTGAGAAGCTCCCAGATTGATTTCCAGAGTGGTTGTAGCAGTTTGCATTCCCACCAACAATGGAGGAATGTTCTTGCTCCACATCCTTGCCAGCATCTGCTGTCACCTGAGTTTTTTTATCTTAGCCATTCTGATGGGTGTAAGATGGAATTTCAGAGCTGTTTTGATTTGCATTTCCCTGATGACTAAGGACTTTGAACATTTCTTTAAGTGCTTCTCAGCCATTCAAGATTCCTCTGTTGTGAATACTCTTTTTAGTTCTGTACCCCATTTTTAAATTGAGTTCTTTGGCTTGCTGGTGTATAATTTCTTGAGTTCTTTATATATTCTGGCTATCAGCCCTCTGTTGGATGTAGGTAGGGTTGGAGAATATCTTTTCCCATTCTGTATGCTGCCATTTTGCCCTTTTGATGGTATCCTTTGTCTTACAGAAGCTTTTCAGTATCATGAGGTCCTTTTTATTAATTTTTGATCTTAGTGCCTGGGCTCTTGGTGCTCTGTTCAGGAAGTTGTCTCCTGTGCCAGTGCATTCAAGGCTATTCCCCACTTTTTCTTCTATCAGATTTAGTGTATATAGTTCTATGTAGAGGACTTTGATCTACTTGGATTTGAGTTTTGTGCAGGATGATAGGTATGGATCTGTTTTTATTCTTCTACATGCAGATATCCAATTAGTCCTGCACCATTTGTTGAAGATGCTTTCTTCTAGTTGCTCAATTATACAATATAAAGTACCAAATCAAGGCCTTCAAAATTCTCATCTTGTATCAATTCGTCTTAAATATTATATCATACTCCTCACCCAACCCTAATTAAGACCCCTCACACTCTCCTAACCAGCTGGACTTCATTCTCCACTCTTGGAGATGGTCAGATTCCATCACAACGGTGCTCCCCATGAGTGCTCCATACATGAGGCCCTGCCTTGCTCCAGCAGCTGGTGACCTGCTGCTGTCTGACTCTAATGTTCTTTCCTCCACTTTGTTATTTCACACTT
The DNA here is from genome assembly GCF_008632895.1 of Mastomys coucha. Lineage (NCBI taxonomy): Eukaryota > Metazoa > Chordata > Mammalia > Rodentia > Muridae > Mastomys > Mastomys coucha. The sequence continues at coordinate 89,771,840 of NW_022196897.1, forward strand.
AAACTACCAACAATTTGATACAGCCCTGGAGTGAACAGCTTAGGAATTTGACAGAAGAAACTAAGCAGGATTGGGCCCTGTCTTAGTCAGGGTTTCTATTCCTGCACAACATCATGACCAAGAAGCAAGTTGGGGAGGAAAGGGTTTATTCAGCTTACTTCCACATGGCTGTTGATCACCAGAGGAAGTCAGGACTGGAACTCAAGCAGGTCAGGAAGCAGGAGCTGATGCAGAGGCTATGGAGAGAGATGTTCCTTGCTGGCTTACTTCTCCTGGCTTGCTCAGCCTGCTCTCTTATAGAACCCAAGACTTCCAGCCCAGGGATGGCACCACCCACAAGGGGCTCTACCCCCTTGATCACTAATTGAGAAAATGCCCCACAGCTGGACCTCATGGAGGCACTTCCCCAACTGAAGCTCCCTTCTCTGTGATAACTCCAGCCTGTGTCAAGTTGACACACAAAACTACCCAGTACAGCCCCCTTTCCCTTCAAGGGACTCCATATCCTTGGGAGACCCCCAGGTACCATGGACTACATATTCACCCGCACCATTGATGGCCCTGGTTCAAGGGGTGGGGACTGCTGTGACCAGCTAAACTCTGTCCTCAGTTGTCTGAGAACAGATTTATGGGATGTGGGGAGTACCTATCTCAATCAGAGCTTACTCTCTGAGACTCTGCATATATTTTATGTTGATTTCCATGGGCTTTAATCCAAATGTTTCTAGAGTCTGGAAGTAGCAGAAATGGCAACAAAAATCCATGTATTGTTCAGAATCCCACACCTTCCTAACTATAAAGCCTTGTAGCCCCTTCACCCATTAAGTCTGAGCTAGACTGAGACTGCCTCAAGGAGAATCATGCAAGAGACAGTACCTACAATGTTAGCCACAGCCAGTTTCACAGCCCACAAAGCATTCAACACTCCCCACTCTCATTCAACATCACAGCCACTTAACTTGCCCCCATTTTGCAATGAAAGCAAGAACTGCTTGTTATTACATGGCCAACTGATGAAGAGGAAGGCAGGGTCCATCCAAAATCCCCTAACTGCAGCTACAGAGCTCTTTCTGGAGCCATCTGCAAGCACTGCACCTACTGCTGGGCAGGACAGGACAGCACAGTGGGAAAGCTGGGTTAGACAACCTGAATGTCACATTTAAGCTAACAGCCCTGAGTGACTTTATTTTTTGATTCAATTTCTTCATTGGTAAAATGGGAAAATTGTAGAATTCACAAGAGTATTGTATTCATAAAATGTGCCATAAAATGGGGCTGGAAGGATGTCTCAGTAGGTAGAACCATTTGTGTACAAGCCTGAAAACCCAAGTTCAATGGCCGAACCCACAGTGGAAGACAACCCAAAAGTTGTCTTCTGGCCTCTACATATGCACCATAACTTGAGAACCTGTATTCACACACAATAATAATAATAATAACAATAATAATTATTATTGTGTGTAAATTATTGTTATTATTATTATAACTGTAAAAGGAGAATATGGCATGTAGTTCTACCTGAACAATCCCTAGCATATGGTAAGTACTCAATAAATATGAGCCATTCTTATTATAGGGGAATAATTTGTACCCCTCAGATCATTTTCCCAGATGCCATAGAAACAACTGGAAACTGTACCCATGGGGGAAAGAAGCAAGGAAAATGTGCCTTCTCACTAATTGTTAGCAATATTGCTGTATTAGCCTCCCAGAGAGCACAGATGTCCAAAGAAAGGGGCCATCCTTGTTCCCTTACTCAGACATGAAAAGCAGCAGTACATGAAGTACTGGTACAGTAAATGAAGGTTCAACTTAATGACAGAGGGGAGGGTGATAATCGGAGAAAAATCAGAGGTAGTACAGAGCCAGGAAATAGCATGGATTTCATATTCTCCCCCCCCACACACACACACATCACACACACACACACACACACACACACACACACACACACACTACAATTGATTTGGAATCAGCTGTAAGTTAGCATAGTGCATATCATGTAACAGGTTTGCTGACAACAGAATTATCAAGCTGGTTAATGAGAAGGGAGGAATGACCATCCAGCAGATACAAAGGTTCAGCCACACCCGATTAAAAGCATAGATAAGAGGCTTTCCCTGGAGGGTTTCCTGACAACCCACTAACGAGCTAAGGGGTCTGAGCATTCCCGTGCTAAGATTCCCTTTGCAGGGTTTGGGGCATGACATGTGTTGCTCTTTGATATATCTGCCGGGAAGTAGCAGTGCTTTGACAGTTTGTGATTTGGGATGGAGGGAAGAAGCTCTGACTTCAGGGCACTGCATGACTCCTTTAGTCCCTTCACCTACAGGATATGGGAGTTGCAGAAAGTTACATAACTCATTTTCACCCTGGATTAAAAAATTAGTGACAACTTTGCAGGGAGCTTGCTATGGCAATCGAGGGGAATCATACATGTGAAATAATGAGGTGACATGGCTCACACTGCCCTGCCCTCAGAAGCCATCAGGAAGGGACCATAGAGGTGGAAGATACTAAGTTTAGTCAGAAGGGTGAAGAGAGTAAGAAGATTCTGAAATAACAATTCCTTATGCAGTTTTGAAGGGAAAATGAAGGGGCCGTGGTTGGAGCTAAAAAACAAACGGTGGTTCCCATGGCCTCTGCCTCTTGCATATCTGACCGGTGAAAACAAGTGAATAATTGAAGAGGTTACATGCACAGAATGCAGTGTCTGGGAAAGCTCAAAACCAAAATGGAAGCCATTCCTGGAGCAATGGCTTCAAACATTAAAGCTGTGAAACTACTTTTTTCTGGACAAGAGGAGTTCTTAGGGAAAGAACTCTCAGAAAAATAAAATTACAAACCGACAGTCTCTTTCCCATCTCTCAAATTCCTCTCGAAGGCTGGAGGTAGTGCTATAAAAATCTCCAATTAAAACTGACTTCTGAGTGATGAATATGGCTCTGTCCAGAGGCTGGGGTTCTGAATCTCATTAGGAATCAGGCCCAGCGTGGAACCGCTGGTGCAACAAGAGGAAAAATGAAGATTGATTCAAAAGACCAGAAGTCTAACCTCTGTAAAAGCAGATGCCAAGTTACCAAAGAACTCTGAAAGTCTCCCCGGGCTCCACACTCCTCTCTGTCTGCATCTGGGGTGGGGGTGGGGTGTCTGCAGCCTTTATTATTTCTTCCTATCCATCTTCATCTCTCCCTCACCACTCGGTCTTGGCTGCCTCAGATTCTGGAGTGGCCTGTGAAGCCAGTCTGTGCTCTACCACTGAAGTACATCATGATCTTAAGGAACACTCAGCTTTCTCCTCAGCTGCCTCGCTTACAGAATGGGGACCATAGTAGTAAGTCACCTCAGAGCTGCATTGTTATACAAGTTAATGTAGGTAGACACCCACAACAGTGCCTGGCACATAGCACTAACCAGATGTTATCAGTTGTTTTATTATTAATTATATATGATAATGCATGTGCATATAGTTTCCAAGGGAAAAAGTAATATTCTTTCTTGATAATTGCTGATTATTTTCTTCATAATGCTTATTAGTATCTCCAAGTATTTACATTTAGTTATTCTCCCACAAAACATCTCCATGACAACAGAGAGCTTCACATTCTTTCTCACATCCTTGGAAAACAGAAGATCCAAAACATACTAGACCAGGCGAACTGCTGTTACAACCACACTACAGTTGAGTTATTCAATGCCTATGACTGAACAGCAAGACTGGTTAGGGAGAAATGCTGTATTATCCATATATATATGGATCTGAAAATGACCCTCTAGTTGTTTGAGTTCTAGTTTTGAATGACAAAGAATGTCTCAATTTGAAAAGCAAGACAAGCAAAAGCTCTCATTTTTCTCCCTAGAAATTCCTGTAAAAAAAAAAAACCTGTTCTTTCCAGTAGCTTCTGCTCACTCTGTCCCAACATCTCTGACCCCTGTCCTTTCTGTGCACCCTGATCCTTAGATCATGTCCTTAAAAGGGAAGAGCGAGGGTTCAGGTTTCAGCACCAAGGACAGCGGCAAGTGGCCCGGATGTGATTGGGGTCTTTAGAATATGGGGGATGCAGTTCTCAGAAGTATCTGCTGTATAAATTTCTTCACCCGGCTAGAGACCATGCTGAATTTCAAAGGAGAATAATTCAAAAGTGTGTTTTCTCTCCTTGCCTTATTACAGGGTAATGAAATTGATTCCTCTATAAGGAAACTAATAGCTTTGAGTAGCTTTACGTGCCAGGCATTGTGTGTGTGTGTGTGTGTGTGTTCGCGCGCGCGCGTGTGTTTTATTGTATCATATATTTTATATTATAAACAACACACCCGTACTCCAAAATCTTGATGTAACAAGAAGGAAAGCAAGGTGCATATTAAGTCACAAAAACCAAAAGCCTAACCCCCAGCCAGTGCAAGATGCAAGGTCCAAGTTGACATCTCTGTAAACCCTCCCTCTGCCAACAGTCTGAAACCCTTCCCTCTGACTACAGGCTCCTCTCATCCTTTCTCCCCATTCCACCTTTTACATATGCACCACCCATTCATCCATCATCTATATCTACACGTATACTTCATCTCACTTAGTCTCATGTTGCTACTGCAATGCCAATGGATTTAAAGTCATAATACCCTAGATACACATCCTAGGCTCCCCTTGGGAAATCTACTTTGCCTCTGCATGATATTATTTCCTCTCAGCCTGAGAAACCCAGACTAAAACCTCTCCTCATGAGAAACTCCAGGGCTTTATGTGTAAGATTCATTTAACTTCTGCTTCCTGTAGGCTGAGTGGGAGGTAGGATGTAACCTAGCACCACAGGAAGGATGAGTGGGCAGACAATACTGGTTCCAGTGAAAGGAGAGAGACAGGAGGTGGGGGTGGGGGTAGGGTGGGAGAGGGTAGGGGATTGAATATATTGATGGAGAAAAGCAAGAACCAAATTCCAGAGGGCCAAGAAATCCAAACCAAAATATTTTAATATGCCAAGATTAAAAAAAAAAACTCTAGTGGTCAGAGGATTATTTTCCTCTGTGGATGTATGTGTTCATGTATGTGCGTATTGTGTATGCACATGTCTGTGGGTGCACATATAGAGACCAGAGGTATCATCCTCTATCAGTCTCTATCTTGGTTTCTGACATTCAGCTGGCCAGGAAACCTTAGAGACTTTCCTGTCTCTGCCTCTCCAGCACCTGGATTATAGGTCTGTGCTGCCATAGCCATCATTTTTATGTGGAGGCAGGGGATCTGAACTCAGGTCCTCATGCTTGAGCAGCAAGCCTTTTACCAACTAAGCCATCTCTCCAGCCTCACAGGATGATTCCAAGCCCTCTCCCCACTCACATCTAAACATAAACTTTTATAGAGCTAGCACACAATAAGTACCTACTAAGTGCATACGTATCAATGGATGATTTTAATAAAGCTCAAGGTCCGAGCACCATCCATAAGGCTTATGTGATTTAATGATGGGCCATATCTACTGAACAGACACAGAAATGAGGGAACAGAATCCCATGTCTTGATCCAAAGCCTTACGGTAAAAGCAGGTGTAGTGGTGCATTCCTTTAAATCCAGCACTCCCAAGACAGAGGCAGGTAGATCTCTTAGTTCTTAGTTCGAGGCCAGCCTGAACTACAAAGTAAGTTCTAGGACAACAAGGTCTACACAGAGAAACCCTGTCTCAAAAACAAAACAAACAAAACAAACAAAATTTATAGTGTAACCCAAGATGGATATTTGGAATACTTATCCTGGTCCCTGGGGATGGTTAGTCTGTGCATTATGTCATTTTTGAATCATTCACCAACTATGTGCCAGCCTTATGTAAAGCCACAGGACCAAGACAGACACAGACTCTGTCTTCAAGCAAATTTACATTCTAATGAAGGAATGCACACTCCTCTCCCAAAGCACTCAAATAGATAACTTACCAGCCTAAACATGTAAGAGTCTGGGTGTGAATATGTAAAGTCTGGGTGTGAATATGTAAGGATTTAGGTGCAAATATGTAAGAGTCTGAGTGTGAATATGTAAGAGCCTGAGTATGAATATGTAAAGGTCTGAGTGTGAATATGTAAGGCCTGGGTGTGAATATGTAAGGCCTGGGTGTGAATATGTAAGGTCTGGGGTGAATATGTAAGGTCTGGGGGTGAATATGTAAAGGTCTGAGTGTGAATATATAAGGACCTGGGTGTGAATATGTAAGAGTCTGGGGGTGAATATGTAAGAGTCTGGGTGTGAATATGAAGGGTCTGGGTGTGAATATGCAAGAGTCTGGGGGTGAATATGTTAAGAGTCTGGGGGTGAATATGTATAGAAAAAATGCTACCCAGGGTAACAGCTGCTATTTGAGATTCATCCAAAGAGCAGGCCAAGTGTACATGAGAAGTGAGAGTCAGAAGCAGGGAGATACTTAGATAGCAGCTGAACCTGCTCAGCCCCTGAGCTAAAGGAGAGGCTTTCTTGTTAAAAAATAAGCTGCAGAGAACAACCAGGTGGTTAGCTGGAGAGGACAGCCTCCTCTGTGCAGCAGTTTTCACTTTCCAACCTTGAAGACTGTGGCTCGGCAAAGGGTGTGCTTGTTTAAACTCTTAGAGCCACCCCTTCAAGGCCAAGCCCTGTTGAGCTCCTTCCCAGGCTCTTTGGGAATCATGAGGGTGAACACTTCCCCCAACTGCTATCTTTCCTGATTCGTTAGGAGGATCAGTGAGTAAAGTGCTCGCTGTGCCATCATGAGGACCTGTGTTCAGATCCTCAGAATCCACATAAAAGCTGCACATGGTGGCACATGCAGAAAATTCCAGCAAGGGGAGAAAGGGTGGTAAGGCAAGAGACAAGAAGATCCAGGCAGTCTAGCCAATCAGAGAGGTCCAGGTAAAGTGAGAAACTCTGTCTAAAAATATAAGGTAGAGAAGCAGCTGTTGAAGATATCCAACATCAACTGATGGCCTCTCCCTCCCCTTCTCTCTCCATCCCTGTACCCCCCCCAACACACACATTAAGGGATCCAGGTATGGTATGGTGGGAAGTAAACCATGTGTGAAGAGTCTACTCCTTCTCCTCACTCCTTTGAAAAACTAGAATGGGCACTTTCTCACTGTTAGAGCACTCCCAAAGATGGCTGACCTCTGTTTCTCTGCTCCTCGCATACACATATTCTCTTTCCTTTCCTTTTAATTTGGGCCAGGCTTGGCATAGCTGAGACTTGTAAAATATGTTGGGTGACATGTTCCAGGACTCCTGAGTCCAGGCTTTCAAGGCCCTAGTAGCTTCTTCCTTCTTGTTGGAAGAAAGTCAGCTTCTACATAAGGGGACAAACTACCTGAGACCCCACACACATGAGGATGCTTAGGCAATCAGTGATGGCAGACAGGTGAACAAGAATTGAGAAACTCAATTATATGACCTCACTTCTTTACTTGAACCATCTAAGCTGGCCCTAAACCATATCGACACGACAAAGCACATACTAGCCCTTTCTATTGGACCTTCGAGGAACTAAATCTATCAGAAGAATATAAAGAGCCCAGCCAGCTGGATCTAAGTAAGCTAAACCACATATCATATTCTAATAAGAGAAGGAGCCACTGGCCATTCTGTCAGTGAGACAAAGGCTAGAAAGAAGGGAGCCAGAGAGAGTGAGTCTGAGCTCAGTGGATGACTGTGGAGACCAGGAGTGAAGGGAAGCTCCCTGAAGTCTCCAGACATTACCAATATGCCTTGACATCATTTCTAATCCCATTAACAAGGAATCTGTGTTAAAATTAATCCTGATTGAGGACCTTCCAGAAGCCAAGTACTGCATTAAACCTGTTTTGTATAGATTCTTATTTAATCTTCACAAAGGGTGTTAGAAGGTTGCCTCTGATAGCATGCATTGCACAGGGAAGGCATGAGGCTCACAAGCCCATGTGACTTGTCAAGATCACAGTCACAGCAAATAGCAGGGCTGGATTTGAATCCAGGACAGTCTGGCTCTCTGCTCAAATGAACATCAGGGTCTGGCACTCTCGGGCAACAGATCCTACCTTAATGACATCATTTCTAATAGGCATTTATTTTGTAGGCACACATTTATTCATGCATACCTCATAGGTAATTTTGAAGGAAGGTTAAACAACTAAAAATGTATTTGTGCTGATGGAATATATGGCTTTTATGCTGCATTCTTCATTATAACTTTAGAGTTATGTTTTTGTAGTATATGGAGGGAAGAAATTGTTAAGTTACAATTATAATCTTCTACCCTTACAAATACAAAGAACAAAATAGAGATTATTTAAGAAATTTTATGACTTTTTTTATTAAATCTGCAGTAATATTCTAATTCATTTATTTTATTTTAATTATTTACAAGACCTCATTAGATAGCCCTGGCTGGCCTCTCTGTGTAGACCAGGTTGGCCTCTGACTCACAAAGACTCCTACCTCTACCTCTTGGAGACTGGGATTAAAGGTGTACACCCCAGCACCCAACCAAGTAAGTCTCTTTAAAAGTAACATGAAGCCTAGAACTACTTTAAAAAACAGCTGTTATCTAAGCTGTACCACACTTTAGTTTTATTCAAAAGCATGTCACTTGCTCCTTAACAAAGCTATGTTTTGCATGTGGCATCCAAGTTACTTTTAGAAGGTTGGGTCTCTGTATTGGCCCTTACTCTGCTGACAATGAGTTTTATCCTGAGATGTATCATAAAACCACTGGAATAGGTTTTTTGCATATATGTGGTATACATGCTTGTGTCTATGAGTGTTTTCATGTGTGCTCACACATGTGTGTGCAGTTGCATGTGCACATGCAAGGGCATGTGTGTGCTCATGCATGTGAAGGCTCCCAGTTGACATTGGGAATTTCCCTTGATTTATCTTCATGTTATTTATTGATGCAGGGTCTCTCAGATGCCTCCTCTTGCTCCTTTCAATTGGAAGACCCTAGGATCCCAGCCTACTGCTACCCCCACCGCCTGCATCACAGATCTCAGGAGGAAGGCCAATGCCTTCAGAGCCTCTATGGCTTTAGGTGGAGACAACCAACAGTTTTAAAGTGACAATTGCCATCCTAACTTCTGATCTCTGAGAGCAGCTTAAGAAGAAGGTTAACATACTTAACAAGAATCCCCAAGGCCTGATGCGTGTGAGTCTCTTTTTTTTTTTTCTCCAGGGAGGTATAGACCCACTATCTTAGTACTTAACAAGGAAATGTGTTTCTTCCCTATTGACATCACTCTGTTTCACATTTTACCATGATTAAAAGTGATGTGACTATAAATGCAGATAAATTATTCACAGCATGGCCTACCAGATTACATTCTTTCTGTTCACAGAGATGCTGCATAAAGCTCTCCTGCCCAGAGCCTGACAGTCAAACCAACACCTAAGGAGAGAAGTGTCCAGCCAGAGAGCCCCCTCCCCACATCTGCAACACAATCAGGTTTTTAGAAAACTGAGTTTTTTCACTGTCCCACTTACCACACCCGATCTGTAAAATATCATTTCCCCTCCAGTGATGCCAACAGGAGAAATCTGTGCCACTAGGAAACTCTAGGAACACCCAGCGAGCCCTCAAGCTGGCAGCCTTCTCTGAGGAAGGCCAACTTAATGTGTCTGCTGCCTGGAAGTAGCTATTTGACTGCATATCAACTTAGTCCTGGCAGGTCTAGAGAAGGAGGAGTTAAGCTTTCCAAGGATTCTTATCCCCCCAAATTCCTAATATCATGTAACTCCCCACTCTTTGTGTCAGTAGAATAATGGGCTTATCATCCATGAGTGGGTCTGGCTTTTCTAAAAGGAAGGGGAAAATATCTGTTGGCTTTAAGCCTCCAAATCCATTCGTTTGGGTTTCCCTGAGGAAGCAGCTTACTCACACTGGATTCGGAGCATAACAGGTCCTCACATTTTCTTTTTGATCCCAGATCATTTGCTACAAGGAATAAAGCCAGCTCCTCTAGTTAATTTAAACAACCCAAACACTTCAAGGAAGAATTTTAGAGAATCCAAGCCCAACAGGAGGGTGGAGAGTTAGGCATGGAAACCAAGGGTGCCCTCTTCAGCAATGGATCTACACTAAGAGCATGCAGGGAACATTAGGGGAGAGCTTTAAGTTTCTGGGGAATGTTGATATGCTGACCCCCTTCTCGGAGACCCTGTTGTCTTAGCTAATGTTCTATTGCTCTGAAGAGACACCATGACCATAGCAATTCTTATATAAGAAGGCTTTTAATTAGGGCTTGCTTATAGGTTCAGAGGTTTAGCCTCCCTCCACTTTCTCCTCCTGCTCTTCTTCCTTCTTCCCCCATCCCTGGCCTCAGGCAGGGTTTCTTTGTGTAGCCCTGGCTGTCCCAAAACTTGCTATGTAGACCACACTGGCCTCAGACTCAGAGATCCACCTGACTCTGTCTCCCAAGTGCTGTGATTAAAGATGTGTACCACCACCACCTAGATATGTTAAGTCCATTTTCTTCATGGTAGGGAGCATGGTGGTACACAGACAGAGAAGTAGCTGAGAGTTCTATCCCAAATCTTCAGGCACCAGGAAGAGAGAGCTACGGGGCTTGGTTTAGGCTTGCTTTTGAAACCTCAAAGCCTACCCCCAAGCGACAAACTTCCTCCAACAAGGACACATCTCCTACTCCTTTCAAATAAAACCATTCACTGGTGGCCAGGCATGCAAATCTATGAGCCTATAGGGACCGTCTTTATCTAAACCACACCTGGTATCACCAGCCCTGGATGTTGCTGCTCCTGTGGTCTCTCCAAACTTCTACAGTCCCTGAGTCTGTTAAGAAAGCATGTTTCATGGAAGTGGGGTCAGGTTGGCTTAATTTGCTTTATAAGCTTTCTCTGTGGTTAGAGGTCAGGGTACCTCACTCCAGGCCCACCAGGCTGCAGCATGAGGGAAGAGCTAATTCCTCTAAAAGGAGATAAACAGTGCTCTTAGAAGGGAAAGCAGATGTTCAAGAGGCAAAGTGCCAGTTCCCCTCCATTCCATGTAACAGTAATAATTTAACTCGTGGGCAAAAAGGTCTTCTTTCGCCTTCACAAGAGACAGCCTTCACAGGAGACAGCAGTCATGATCCTAGAACTCTTTCACCAGGACCACACTTTGCAACTGACCAGGGACTCTGTCAATAGGTATGAGATGTTTCAACCTAGGATTAAAGTGCATAGTCAAGTTTTAGATTGTCCCTAATGAGCTCAGATGAAGAGTTCATGGTTGGCCATGCTGAGCCAAGCTCTCGGGGGGAGCAGGGGTCTCTAGGCCTCTATCCTCATTTTCAGGAACTAGAGATGCAAATTATATCATTCAAGATCTTGCCTTTGCTACCTTTCCATTAGATGATCAAACCAGGTGGTGGTGATGCATGCCTTTAATCCCAGCACTTGGGAAGCAGAGACAGGAAGATTTCTGAGTTCGAGGTCAGCCTGGTCTACAGAGTGAGTTCCAGGACAGCCAGGGCTATACAGAGAAACCCTGTCTCAAAGAACAACAACAACAAAAAAGTCATGACCAAGGCATGAAAACTGTCCTCTGGCTGATGCCACAGTGTTCCCCTCCCCCATTACACCAAACGCTCCTGTTAATAAAACAGAAAGCCTACTCTGACCAGTGCTGAGAACTATCCTCTGACACAATGCGGTATTTACCGGGTCACAGTGCTGCAGGCTGATGGGATAGTGGACAGAGGGTGGAGAATGGCTTTGACAGAGATACAGCTCCCAAATCTGGGACAATAGTAAATCTTATTTTGTTAAGGAAGCAAAACTAACATGGTGACCTAGGCAGGTGACCTGTTGGCATCACTAACTGTCCCCGAGTGTCCCCCAGTGTTTGAAAAGAAGTAAAGTAGTTTCCTCTGAGCAGACCACTTGGCGACAGACAATCTGTGACAGGCACATGGGTCAAACACATGTGACAGGGAAGGGACAGGCAGAGAGACAGAGTAAAGGTCTCTAAGTCATGTTCCATCTTATCACACCCTATTCTTCACTCCAAGAGTCCTTAGTCTAAGGATCAAAGATACCTTAAACTTGTTAAAATTATACAAAAGTTGACATGCATTTCCCTCTTTAGAAACAAGTTCCAAGAGATTTTGGTGTGTGTGTATGTGTTGTATGTGTGTGTCTGTGTCTGTGTGTGTGCATGCACATAGTATACATACACCTATGTATGTGGTCAGTCCACAAGAGGACATCAAGTGTCCTGCTCGATGATCTTTTTATTCCCTTGAGACAAGGTTGATACTCTCTGAACTTAGTGGTAGGCTCACAGCCAGCAAGTCTCGGTTATCCTCCTGTTTCCATATCCCAAAGAGCTGGAGTTACAAGTCCACACAAGTATGCTCAGCTCTTCACATAGGCTAAGGATTTGTGACGTCAGGTCCACATTCTGCCCCACTCATCCAGGATTGTTGAGACAGTCTGAGTCCTAACAAAGGTCATACTGCTCATGGGATATTCCACCTTCTCCTTGCCTGGGCTGACGCCTTCCCTGGACTTTCCCCTGTCTAGATAAGTCTTGCCTCTAAGCTCCTGGGAAATCTAACAAGAATCATCCCTCTGCTTCAGCACTTGCAGCTGTGTTGTTTTTATTTCTGACAGTGGTTTGCCACCGGTCAGAATCAAGACAATCTAAAGGGTCAGTTGCTTGACTTAAAAAATGTCTTTACAAAGCAGAGCAGTGTCCTTCTCATTTTAGACAACCATAGCCCCCAGAGATACAATGTTATTATAGAACACAGGCTAGAGAGATGGCTCAGGGGATAAAGTGCTTGTTGTACAAATAAGAGGGCCTGGGTTCTAGTATAAAGCCAGACACGATAGTACACATCACCATCCTTCTGCAAGATGGGAGACCAGACAGGAGAATCCCCCAGAAGCTCGTGGGCAAGCTAGCCTGCTATACACAGGGAAGAACAAGAAGAGACCCTGTCTGAAACAAAATGAAAGGCACACATGCACCCACACGTATGAACACACACACACACACACGCGCGCGCAAATAAAAAAAGGAAAAAAGCAGAACTTTTATGCTGAGAACACAAAATGGATTTGTTGATGAGAGTGTGGCTTCAGATACTGCTTGCATTATTTGGGATGCAGGTTTATCTACAGATTCAAAACTTGGTAACATGGAAACAACCAAACAGGAACAAACAGGAAATGCAGCTCCTCCCTCTTTGCAAGCTGGAATGTTAAGGATTGTGTAGGTCAAATACCTCCTCCCACTCCCCTCTCCAAGTTAACATTATCCTTACACCTTTGTATAAACTCCACTACTCTCTGGTCATACAACATATTGTGGTGTCATAGGACCCAAAAGAATCAAAAGCATACTGTCATTGTTGATGGCCAGAGAATATAACACCCTGTATGTGCCCTGCTCTTGACAGCAAGTACCTCAAGATGGTGGCCCTGGTGGTCCTTGCTCATTTATTCAGATCACATAGATCTGGTGACTGTGATGAATCAGAAGCTGAGCCAGACATCAGAGCTGTAAGTATAAGTGGTGTGAGTCCTCCACAATCTCAGATTTCCATCGAGGAGACAGGTACTTACTCCATTAGCCATCATGAAATACAATAAGAGGTATGGCAGGGATAAAATGAAAGACCCAAACTTCTGAGAAGGAGCTGGTGGGTTCCGTTTGATACACAGTACCAGGTTCTTGCCACTTAAAGCATGGTATTAACTGTGGGCACAGTGTGCAGGCCCCTTAGAAATGCAGAATCCCAGGCCCCATCCTGGAAAGGCAATCTACATTTTAATGAAATTAAATACTGGTGATTCGAGGGCATGGTAGAATTTGAGAGAGCACGCCATTAAGTGGGAAGGATAAGGCAAACACCTGAGACTGCTGCTAACATTCCTAATGGCAGCTGCCACTACCATACACCAGGAATAAGTGGGGGAAGCCATAATAAAAACAGATAAATAAGTTAAAGTCTCACTGTGTTGTCCAGGCTGCTATCCAACTCATGGGACTTTTTTGCCTCAGCCTCTTAAGTGGCTGGGCTTACAGACAGGCTTCACCGGCCCTCTCCCTCCCTGCCCCGTGCCACATTCTTAGATGCTTAATATCCCAAGCCTTGTATTGTACTATTCATGACAAAAATGTTAATGGCGAAAAAATAATACAGGCTTAGATAAGAATGTATTGAATAGTTAGGAAGACTGACTCCAGAAGCAGCCTTGGATTCCACCTGCCCCTGAGACCAGGATAAGTCATATCCTCCCTCAGTTTCCCTTTCTGGGAAGATAATAGTGCGTGATTGTCTAGGTCACTGACCTAACAATAACTAATGTTGGATATTAAACAACTTTTAGCTACTGTAGCAGATCCTGACCAGTGACCACCAGATCCATTTTCCTTCCTCCCTGAGCACACAGATGGGCTACATTTTCCAGGAGCTCAATTGTTACCCATGGGCTCTATCTCCTAACACTCACTGAGAGGAGCACAGCATAGGAGCTCTGTTCTATTTGGAGCAGCTGTGGAAAGACTGGCCACGGAAACATAGTTAGAATACAGAGTTGCCAATTTTGGGTCCTGCCTAACAAAACTTCCCATGGCCTTCTCCCATTTGCCATCAAATATCAATATCAAGGGTCCCTCTGAGCACTATAGGATAAAGATGGCAACAGTTCCATAAGCCTGGGTCCTGAATGACTATACGCAACAAGTGGTGTCACCTGCATTATAATCACTGTCATCATGGCCTGGGAAATTCATTCCTGTAATGCGGGACATAAGCTCCTTGTGTGTCATTAGGGAGCACGTGTTGGTGTCCCTCAAAACTCCTATGTTGTGCTCCTTGAAGTGTAATGTGTTAGGAGCTAGAGCTCATGGGAAACAACTAGAGTGAGATAGTGTCAAGGGTAGGGCCTCCTGACAGGATTAGCATTTTTAGAAGAAGCAAGAAAGAGATGTACACACACACACACACACACACACACACACACCAAGCCGTTGCCTGCTGTGTACTGGGAAAAGCTCATAGAACCCCATAGCAAGAAGTCCATTGTCAGGAGCAGAATCTTTTGAGTATGAAATGTGCCTCCCCATTCCCATGTGATCGTGGTCTCAAACACCTTGTCTCAGCTGGGGAAGGGTGGTGGCAGTGCCATCTTGAGAAACTATAGAACTCTTGAGACAGAAGGTCTTGAAGTGAGTCACCGGTGGAAGGACCACTTACCGCTGGTAAGGCCTATTGCCTAGCTCCAGTTCTGGCTCAGCCTTTCTGCTTTCTCTCAAATACTGTGATCCCACCATCTCAGCTAGGCCACTTCACCACCACCACCACCACCACCACCAGCAGCAGCAGCGGCAGCAGCCCACTTCACAAAAATGTGAAGCAAAATGAACCTCCCCTCCTTTCTTTGTTTTTGTCAGGTATTTTGCTACAGCAATGAGAAAAGCAATACATATCTCTTACCAGAAAGTAACTATGCTGACTCTCTGACAGCTTGCAGACTCTGTAAACTAAGTGCCTCATGCTTGAACCACCCCCACCCCCAGTCTATGATACTTTGTTACAGTAGCTCAAAGACAAGAAGGAACTTTCAGAATCCACCTGTTATAATGGCTACTATCCCTTAAGCACAGCTGGCCAGTACATTTCAAATTACTTACAACTCACCTGACAGGGTCCTTGTGGGGATTTAACATCATCATTAATATGAAAATGTAAACTTTGAAGTGTTGTGTGAGTATTTAGAGAAGGAAAGAAAGAAAGAAAGAAGGAAGGAAAGAAAGAGAGAGAGAAAGAAAGAAAGAAAGAAAGAAAGAAAGAAAGAAAGAAAGAAAGAAAGAAAGAAAGAGAAAGGAAGGAAGGAAGGAAGGAAGAAAAAGAAAGAAAGGAGGAAGAGAGAAGAAAGAAAAAAGAAAGAACCAACCACGGCATCAGGAGTCAGGATCCAATTCAAACCCAAACAGTATGGCATGTAAATCATCCACTCTGATCACGTATAGAAAATACAGCTGAGAACAGCACAGTATCTAAGACCGGCAAGATGAGTTCTTAAAGATGAACACTTTTAAAAAGTAAAAGTGATTATTCTGGAAGCATGCATGTGACTTGGTGATTAGAAACTAGTCTTTCTGAGCTGGAATCACAGATCTGCTCTGTCCTGGCGAGAAACCTTAGACAAGTTAATTTGCCTTTCTGTTCCTCAACTCCCATACCCATCAAACTGGGAGAATGATAGAATCTCCCTTGCTTTGATGTTGTGAATAAGGAATGAATAGATAAATGCAGGCTCCTAAACCAGCCTCTATCACTAAGTGGGTAATCAAAAAATGTTAACTATTCATATCAAGCAGAAAATATTTATTCATGTTTTCTGCTTCACCCACCTTGTCCTTCTTTCCCATTAGACACACAGTATTTGATGATTTCGTTGTTGACAACTAAAACATCAGGTTCAATCTTTTTGCCATCCTAAACTGTCTCTTCTTCAAGAAAATTCAGGGAAGTGTACCTTTGATGGCTTGTGTCATGTTCTGGAATTTCCCATGGAGTGAGCCAGAAAAGAGTAGGTAATTATAAGTCTACTTCATTTTCTTAATACCATGTTTGAATTTGTGTGATACAAACATTAAAAACTCACAACTGTGCAAGGGGATCAGAACGAAAGCCCACATTTACCACCTAAGAACCAGAAAGTTCCTAAAATCCCAAGTCTTTGTTTTACCAACGAGAAAGTCAAGGTCTTGAGATGCAAGTGCCTTGGCCAAGACCACAGCCCATAAGATCACATTCATAGAAAGATGGATCAGTATCTAAGCTTCTGGGTACCCAGTTGATGGACTGTACTGGCAGTCTTCCTCCAAGGGATGGCAAAAGAAAGTCAGTCAGGAGACAAAGGGAAACACTGCCAAGGAAAGGGGAAAGAAAAGAAAGGGAAGGAAAAGGAAAGAAAGATTTTGGAGGATTATTCTAGAAGACTCAACCTCCAAGTTGTCACAGCATGTAAGGCAAACTGCTTATCATCAGATCTCCCCATTCGATCCTAACTTACATGTGGACCATCACACTGTGTCTTAGTCTGTCACCCACCAAGTCATATTCCTTTTAGGCATTCTCAATTCTGACAGGAAACAGGGAAACTTGTGAGATAGTGGTGTTTGCATCAGGCTACTTAACCCAAAATTGGGAGAATGAGACCCAACTGTTACTTTCTTGAGCACTCTCAAGTGACTCCAAAAAGCTTTTAAACCAAAAGTTCAGCTCATTTCCTACAACAGAGTTGGGGGTGGGGGAATAAACAGCCTCCAAAATGGAAATTCTACAGTGTTACTTAGACCAGCCCATGCTCCAAAATTTCATTCAGTCAGTAAACATTCAAGTGCCTCTGAGCTTAAGTGTGTAAAAGCGCTATATTATGGTTCTTCCCTCCAGAGCTCATTTTCTTACCAATGGCTTCCATGTGGTGGACTAGACCTCTTGTTCAGTACACTGCACCTTCTCATGAGGCCCTGACTCCTGCAAAGTGTCAAATATAATCCACGAGTGCTTTGCATGATCCACGGTGGAGCTGGGAAGTGGAATGATTTCCTGAGCTTCTCAATCACAGCCACACTTTCTAAAAGCTGAGCTCTAAAGTACGACACCTAGCAGAACAAGAAACCTTCTTGTTATTAGATAGTATCTCCTCTCCAGCAGACCTCCTAAGGACCAAGGCAGAGTGACAAAGTGCAATTCATTATGGCTGAGTGAATAACCAATCGCTATGGAGATCCACATAACGCTTCTTGAAATCCATCATGAACAGGCCCCGTTGGAAATGCCAAGAGCCACTTGCTTTCATGGGTCCATAAAGCATTTGATGGTAATGTAGTGGTTCACATAAATGAGACTGTTAAGAACTAGTGGACCAAAGGAAGTCTTGGCTCAGAAGAGGTTGAAATACCTGCTCTGTCTTTCATAATCAGATTTTACAACATATCCAAATGCCACCAGAAACTGAGTTTAGCAGGCATCTCCTTAACTTTGCTCGTCACAGACTTTAAAAAAAAAAATCTGGAAAGACCTTGACATTTGAAATATGGTAGAAGGCTGGTTAGACATAGGCACTGATTCATATGAGGATTTGCCCTTCCTGGAACAGCAAACAAGATGCTTCCATTGCAACTCTGCCATCAAAGAGTGCTTAACAGGCTTTAAGAAAATATTACTCTGAATATTCTGTTTTACAAACACAAATGCCTGTAAGCACTTTAATTTAACATGCAAATTATTTGCATAAGTAGTTAGTGTTTATATCATCGATCAGCACCCACAGGAAATTTCTTCAGGAGCTAATTAGTGAAACCAAAGCCCCACTAGTTCTCCCTCCAAATAAAACCCCAAAAATGTGAAACAATAATAAAGCAAACACAGTATGGCCCCAAAGCCAATACTGGAGGACACAGATGCTAGAGAATGTCATGATTCCACAGGTCATGGTGACAAAATGACCAGCATTCACTAGCCCCTTGGTCCAGTGTTTTCAGTGGACAGGTTGTGTGAAGGCGGGAAGTCCTTCCCCACAGACGCAGGGGTCCTAGAGTTTAAGGCACTAGGCTATGAGTGGCAAAAAGAAAAAAAAAAGAAAAAGAAAAAGAAAAAGAAAAAAATAGCCATATCTCCACCAGGTCAGGGCCACATCAAAGTAAATGGGTTAAAACAAGCCACCTGTCCCATGAGATGGGAGAAGACCCCCAAGCATCACAGATTCAAAGCAGCAAAAGGAGGGGGAAACATTGGCCATGACTGGGATATGAGGATGAGGCCTCTCAAAGCCAGAGGGGCGGGATGCATATCTACTTGTTTTAAAGATGCAGGGAGAAATACATTGTCAAATCGAGGTAAAGAATGCATGATACAGTAATAAACCCTAGAGTACAGCTGACAGCAGGAACACCGAGGCCCTATTTATAACTTTACCACAAAAGAAGACTCCAACAAGAAACACACCTGCAGCTGATATTTTTGAATATGTTATTAGTATATGTTAGTTGTCCAGAAAGATGGGTCTCATTGTGACCTTTTTTTATGAGTATAGTGACAGTTTGACTGAATGCACTCTCCTCTCCCCCTCTCCCTCCTCTCCCCCTCCCCCTCTTCCCGCCTCCTGGTCCCTTTCTTCGTTCCTAATAGCTCCCTTTCCACTTTCAGGGCTTCTGTCTACATCCTGTGTGTGAGAGAAAGCCCGTTATCCTCGTCTTTCTAAATCTGGCTTGCTTTAACATGATCTCCAGTTGCATCAATCTTCCTGACAATGGCACACTTTCACTCCTTACCGCGGAAGCCCACTATGCACATACACACTACATTTTCTTTGTCCATTCACTTACTATTGAAGCTAACATCTATGATGCTTGCCTCTTTTGGGCACTGTGCAAAGCCCTCATCCCAACTTCACCACAGCACTTCCATTATCATCTCGGCATTGGAGAAGCCAGGGTACACTGACTAAGTGATGGGGCTGGTTCTAGAGCCATAGTCCTTCTTAATATCCATACTACACTGCCTTTGATAGAGAAGGCACAGAGTCTACCCTGTGTGGCTAAAGGAAGGGGAAGGAGGGAAAGAAATATACCAATCCTAAGAACATAACAAGGCAGTGGCCAAAGACAACACTCATCTGAAAGATGATCAGCGCTCAGAAGATACCAGTGAACAGATCATCAGCATTAGGTTCAGAATCAAGGAGGAAAAAGAGGGCATGGTGCAGAAAGGCTGATACTTACCAGGCTTTTTGTTTTTTGTTTTTTCTATAGAAGAACAGAAAGTTTATTGCGTACACTGAATAGGAGGTTGGATAATTGACAGCACCACCAATCCTTCTACCAGGTTTCTTAAACCAAAGTTCACAGAAGAGATTCGCCACCTACCCTCAAAATTTAAATCTGAAATGATCGTAATTAAAGAGAATTGAAATAAAAGCATAGTAATTTAAAAAAAAAAAACAATCAGAGAAACACAAAGAGGAATTCATGTTTGCTAAAAGCCACCAAAAATGAAGTCAAATGTAACCCTCAAGGAGTGGACAGTACCTGACCTGAAAGAATCACTTCTGAGTTTAAGAGACTGAAACCAAATTGCCAAGCAAAACTCTCACACAGAAAACAACAACAGAAGGTAGAGGAGCCCAGAGCATGGCACATCTGCCCTCCTGCTCCTGCTGCAGTGAACTCCCCGTTACAATGGACACACTCTGCCTCTACAATGTCCCTGACTTCATCTGCCATGGTCACCATTCCACTCTGCCTGATACCTCATCTTCTGAAGGCTCTGCCGAGGCACACCACCCGTTAGAGGCAGCCATGCAGGTGCATGCTTGTGATCCAAATGCTGGAGGAGCAGTGACTGGCAAACCTCAGAGGCTTGCTGGCCAGTCAATCCAACTGAAATGGCAAAGCTTCAGACTGAGACACTCTGCTGGATGATGATGATTAGGAAGAGGAGGAGGAAGAGGAGGAGGAGGAGGAGGAGGAGGAGGAGGAGGATTATAAAACATAATTGAGTAAAGACATCCCAAGGCAACCACTGGCCTTCCCATATCCAAGTGTGCCTGAGTGTGCCCACTCTCACATGTGTGCACACACATGAACCATATATGTGAAGTATGAAAGAGAAAAATACAAGGCCTTACTCCATGATAGACCATAGGCAGTTAATAATTGCTGGGGCAGGGAGAGACCAGGATCACCAGTAGTAAGTAGCCCATAATCCTGTAAGTAATCAGGTCAGAAAGAAATTAAAGACTCTTAAAAACAGGAGAGCCTGTTGATGAAAGATGAAGGAAGCAGAGGCAGGGGAACAAGACAGGGTAATGAAGGGGATAAGTACAATTAGAATAAATTACGCATATGTATAAAATAAACCCACTACTAAGTAAAACTAATGTAAGCTAACGAAATGAAAAAGAAAAAGAAAAACATTAAATTGAAATAAACACCAAAAAAATATGCTTTTCTGACTGTGCTGGATAGCAGATTAAGTGGAGGTGGACACGGCTCCAGAAGACTTAACGCTGCAGCAAGGGGTATCTCTGTGTCCTCGACAACCCAGGAGGGAGACAGACGTCTGGCAGGGCACACTGTTGCCAGGGAGCAAAGCCACCAGGAGCTCAGACTTGGCAAACAGTGGCAGTTTCAGCGCGGAGGCTGGCCGGGAGACTAGGAAGGCACAGGGCTAGTATATATAATATATCTGGACACTGAGCACTATGGGCTGTCTGTGTGGACTGAAGACAAGAGGTCTTTCCCCTAAATTTCTAACAAGTTCTCATAATTCTGCCACAAACTTGAGATAATAAACAACATCACAAACACAGAGTTAGCATATTACCCAGGAATTACAGTTTTATAGACTCACCAAAGAGATGACTGATAGGACGACTCAAATGTCCATCAAACTGAAGAATGGGTAAACTTGGTAAGGCATATTCTGATGGCTACTCCTGGTTGTCAATTTGACTATGTCTGGAATGAACTACAATCCAGAAGCGGAGGGCACACCTGTGATTCAAATCTTGAGGCTGGAAGACACAGGTTTCTGACCTGGATCTTGACATGGAGATCTTGAGACACAGTAGCCACGAAAAGCTTAGGCCCAAGCTCCTTTAATTCCTGGAGACTGGAGCAAGCAGATCTGAGTTCAAGGTCAACCTGAACAAAGCAAGTTCCAGATCCAGGCATGGTGGCGGGCACCTTTAATCTGGGCCAAACCTTCTGTTGGAGGCCTACATAAGGACACTGGAGGAAGGAAGACTCGCTCTTCTTCACCTGCTTGCACTTACTCGCCAGCACATTTATTGGAACCTACTTCTACAGAAAACCAGCTTAAACAACTAGCTTCATGGGACTGAGAAACTACTAGAATCTTAGGCTTCCCATTCACAGCTGCCCATTGTTGGGTTAGTTGGACTACAGACTGTAAGTCACTACAAGAAATTCCCTTAATATATAGAGACATTCCATAAGTTCTGTGACACAAGAGAACCCTAATACACATATCCTTAATGGAATACTACTCAGACATAAGAAGGCATGGAGGAGAGGGGAAGCCAGGTATGGTGGTGTATACCCATGATCCTAGCACTCTCGAAGCCGAAGCAGGAGGCTTCTAAGAAATCTAAGGTCTGCCTAGGCTATAAAGAGAGTATCAGGCCACCCTGAACTATACACATGGACACTTTGTTTGGAAACAAAATAAGGAGTGAAGTTGTACAATATGCTACAACATGGATGAACCCTGCAAGCAGCGGGGTGTAGAGTAAAAGGGGCTACGTGAAGAAGCAGCTTCACACATGGGAAGGAGACCGGCAGTCTCTTAGTGAACAGAGAGGACAGAGGCTGATAAAGGGTATAGTCTCTGTTAGGGGTGATGAAAATATAACACTGGCTGTGGCCATGGCTTCCCCACCCTGCAGACACACTAAAAGGCAATGCATCTCACACTTTAAAAGGGTGAGTTGTATTCTGTGTCAAGTATAAATCAATAAAGCTATTCTAGATGCATACACACCATTCACACAAACCTCTCTCCAGCCCCGTTAAGTAGCCTGGAGCCAAGCTTAACTTGATTTAGGAAAATAAGCCAACAGTCTGTTTCTTGCAACCTAGCTTTTTGGAACAGGCTCCGGCCTATTAAACACATGCCCATTTTAAATGGAGATTCTAGGAAGCCTTCCGTCTCTCCTCTCCCTTTGCTAGATCCTGAAAATTGTAATTTTTTTCCTCTTTCTTTTCCTCCTCTTTGGAAATCAGTTCTTTATCAAAATGTGGTCAGCATTGGCTCCTGTTTTCTCTCCTGCTAAAATCACACACCTTGAGTCACCCTCCAGACCCAAGGTTATGGCCATCCCAATGGGAGGAAGGCTGGGAAGCCACAGGCTCACTCCCGTCAATGCCAGCACAACTGAGACTCTATTTCTGCCAGTGCTGCCTTCATTTTGGATTTTCAAATTCAACTTTTAAATTTCCTACTGATATGCCATTCCTGGCACTTCCAACCCTTTCTCTTTGGCTCAGCCACATCAAGGGCCAGCTTGGCATCTATGCAATCCAGACCCCCTGCCCATTGCTGCTCAGTTTTCTGATTGAAGAGTCAGACCACCCTTGGCAGCCTCTCTCTGCCTGGATGTCCCCCAAGCGCCTTCTTCTACAAGCCCTTTGTAAATTCCACATTCTGGACTTTTCTTTCTAATCCTGGACGATCGCTGATGAGGAAAGGCCAGGTGGTGGCTTCCAGGTGGTCTGTGTGCCACTTGAATACCCTCTGGCCTCTCCTCAGAGCCCTCTTCCTGGCCACTGTGCATGCAGCTGAAGGTTTATACCTCCACTAGCCAAGCTCCAGCTGGCAAATCTACTCCCATGCCCCCGGCTCTGCCTCTTTGTCCAAACAAAAGCAAAAAAAAGACAGGCATGGGCACAATGGCTAGAAAAAAAGGTAAAAATCCGGGGCTATGCAGTTTTTTTAAACATCCACATAGATCTTCCCCTGCTTTGGGTTCAAATCCCCATGCTGTCACTAACTAGCCAAATGACTTCAGGGAAGTAAGTCTGTGAAGATATGAATTATAAGCACTAAACAGCTGCTACTTTGAGAACTAACTGAGATAGTTCAAGTCCACATAAAATAAAACCATAGGCTGCCTTTTACGAGAAGGATGCCATAAAAATCAGATGAGGAAATGCCACTGCTGTCTGTGGCCAGCTCTTCAAGAGGACAGGATTGGAGGACTCCTCCCTTGTTGCTATGCAGCTTTCTGTAGGCAAAGCACTCAGCTCCGGTCTGCTCCACGTGGTTCTAGCAGTCCTGCGGAGCCTGAAAATCCCTCTGTGGTTGTGTTCAGCTGATCTGTTCTTCTCCAAACCAAAATCCCTGCATGACGTGGCTCTGCACAAAACTTTGCCCATTCTCACGGCTGCAAAGTCAGCCAGCTATGCCTGTGAGGCTGAAACCAGCCTCACCCCGCAAAGCTGTTAGCAGAGAAGCTGCCAGCAGCTGCTGCAGAATCCAAGGTGGTGGTACAATCAATACCATCACTGGTGAGTTCAAGGTCATGGGAACCTGCAGGTCGTAGATGGAATGATTTTCATATTCCTGGGGGAAACCCTGACCCAGGCTCTTTTTTTTTTTTTTTTTTTTTTTTTTTTTTACTATAGGTAATTAAATCTTAGAGAAAACTTCTACCTTGCCCCTCGCCCCTCTTATGATAAACCAACATTACCCCAGATTGGACTACAACCTTCTGTATAAATATAGACCACTAATCTTACCACATCAGACACCCCCACTGTGTGTGTGTGTGTGTGTGTGTGTGTGTGTGTAGATCAGAGGTCATCCTCAGGTGTTGTTCCTTAGTTCATATCCATCTTGTTTTTTAAAACAGCTCTCTTATTGGCCTGGAGCCAGTGTCCAGAGATCACTATCTCCACGTCCCACACTGGCATTATAAGCATGCACCACCACACAGCTGGCTTTTTGGTGTGGGTTCTTGGGTCTGACTTCAGATCCTCTTGCTGCGTACCATTCGTTTTACTGACTGAGCCATCTCTCCAGCTCCAAGATACTATAGGGGAGCACATGCCACTAGACACAGGAGAGCAGGTATCCTATGCCCTAGGGGCTGTTTCTTGGTTCTGTGACCTTAGAAAAATCCTAAATATTTTCCTGCAGTGATATGTATTGTGTGTGTTTCTGAGCATCCAGGAGCCATTAGGGAAGCACCTACTGTATTTTGGGTATTGTGCTGGGCTCTGCAGGAGAAAGAGAGGGAGCCCATAAATGATAATCCCAGGAGGGTAGGATGTGTTTTGACATAGCCACCTGAAGCCACACTAGATAAACACATTATCCAGATCCCCGTGGTTCTCAACAGCAAATGATGCTATTCTTTGAGTTCTTTAAAAGAACTCAAAAGGTAAGGAGAAAGACAACATGCAAATGTGGGTAGGGGGGTACGTGTGCATGAACACAAGTGTATGTTTGTCTGTCCATCATTCCACACAGCCATACCCCACTGCTAGTCATTCATCACTGTGCCTTTCTGAAAACTTCCCATTAAATGTCTACATCTTAAAATTTATTGTGTTCCATCCCAGCGGGCAGAAGGTCAGAGAGAACATTTCTGTGAGTCACACCTCAGTGGATTTCTACATCTTGTTAACGGTATGGTCGGTCGCTTTTTCTGATGTGTGCCAAAAGTGGGTGGGTGGCATCCTTCTCCAGTAGACACATGTCCACCCCTTGGGCTCAGGGTCTGCCTCAGAGGTTGTCAGGAGGCTCCTCCAGAGAAGGAAGTGGCTTAGCTCTCTTCTATGTCCAGCTACTGTTTAATAACAATCTCCTTGCCTGTGCCTTGTGGGAATCCTGTCATTGGCCTGGTGAGTGGCCCTGGGTCACTAAAACTTCATCCTCAGCTAGCATCATACCTAATATATCAAACATCTATCGTCCCAACACTTGGAAGGCTGAGGCAGGAGAATCACCGTGAGTTCAAGGTTAGCATAGGCTACATAGTGAATTCTTGTCTAGAGTGAGACCCTGTCTCAAAAAACAAAACCTAAAAATAAATAAATAAGATAGCAAATTAGTAAATTAAAAGACATGTTGCCTAGCATCCTAGCTCTTTGAACCCTAGTTAGCCAGCTTGAGGTCAGGATTCTACGTTCATACATTCCGTCCATCATTTGTCCAGCTCTGAACACTGCACCTAGCACTTTTTTTAGGCACCAGAGATACAGAACCGAATAAGACTGTTCTCATGCAGCCTGCATTCCCATGGAAGAGACATCTGTTAGACAAGTAATAAGCAAGTAACTATGGAAATAAATAAATGAGAGGTGCCCATGGAGTAATCACATCTATAGAAAAGCAAAGATAGCCAGATAATGTGTTTCCTTGTACCACTGAGAGAAACTCTTCTTTTTATTTTATAGGATGTACTAGCAAGGAACCATTAAAATGACATCTGAGCTGAGACTTGAATGATTAGCAGGAGCCATGAGGCATATGGTGAGGAAAATGAGCCCGAAGAGGGAATAGTGAGGCCCTAAACTGACAGTGAGCTCCAGGGAAGGCAGCTGGGGTAAAGTGAGCTAGAGATGAGCGAGGCCAAGACATGTGAGTGCCAGGAAGCCAGCGCATGGAGTCTGGATGGCAGTCCGAGTGCATTGAGAATCCACTACAAGTCTCAAGTTAAAGGTAACATGATCGGCCTGACGGGCTTGAAGGGAGACTGTCTCTAAAGTGTTCCGCATTCTGGCTGTTCGTCCTCTCAGATAGCCACTCCGGACTTTACCCTTCACTTGGAGAATTGAGGTTCTTCTCAGTGTGCTATCTCTCCCCCATTTTCCAGCAGCTCCCAATGAGACAACCTTGACAGCGATGGCCCTCCCCTCTTCATCTAAATGCCCTATTCCATAACCAGCCCAGCATCTGAGCTCATTAACCAGGGCCATGGTTGCAGAGTAAACTCGCCTTTTCATGGAACTGCATATTCTCCTTCCCTTCAAAATGGCTAGCTTGGCAGCTTTCCCATTTCAGCACAGAAACCAAGTATCTGTCACACTGCTTGCCACAGGCTGTCCCCACCAGGACCAGCTGTGAGGGGATTCTCCTCTGTAAGAGATTGTGTGGGGGCACTCCATAGGCAAGCTCCTGGGACACCTGGGCACAACTGTACAGCTTTTGAAAGATACAGACGTGCCTGGGGCCCATCCCAGATTGGACAAATCACAGTGAGAGTGGAGATGAGGAAACGTTAAAGTATGGTGTGTGAGTGTGTGTGTGTGTGTGTATGTGTGTGTGTGTGTGTGTGTGTATGAAAATGTGGTGTGTCTGTCTGTGTTTCTGTGTTTGGTGTGTAGATCAGATGATAACCACAGATGTCTTTACTCAGAAGTCTTGATTTTGAGACAGGGTCTTTCACTGGCCCGGAGCTCACCAATTAGGCCAGGCTGGCTGGCCAGTGAGCCTCAGCGATCCACCTGTCTCCACCCCCAGTGAAGAGATTACAAGTGCACACATCTATGGCAGGCTTTTTACACGAGTCTGGGATCCACCTCAGGCCCTTGTGTTTTCATAACAAGCACTTTACTGACAGAGCTCTATACCTACTCCTCTTCAAAACTATATTTAAAACAAAAAGAAAATATGACCTCCGCCTACTCTGCATGCACTTCCATTTAAGGTAAGAGATGGGCCATACTTATAGGCTCATCACTGCTAACTCTTTAAACGGGGCTAAGGGAAAATAAACACATTTTTACATACAAGTAGCTACAGAACCAGAGCGTTAAAAACCTTCCCCGTATGTGCATCGGGGCCACCCAGGAAGCTGGGTTAGATAACAGGTATACATAACTCTGACTAGATCTATTCAACAAATCTTTGCAGGAGACAGAGATGTGACCTTTCTGTGCCTGTCTCTTTAAATGTTCACAGCTCCTTAGCACCAGTCAGCAAACCACACCGCCAAGAGGTTCAATATCATGCTGTCCAAGCATGCATATTCTGCAAGGCTCTTACTCCCTCAGATACTCTCTGGATGTTCCAGATACTGCAACCTTGCTTAATTAACAACAAAAATTGTCCGTAGTGCCAAATAATTAGAATTTCTACATCCTCTCTCACTCTCCAGCAAGGATGGCGGGCTGTTGTCTGGAGGAAGGAGGCTACAGACAACCTGAGAAGCAGTACGTTTGCAACACTTCACCCAGCAGGTGTTTACTGAGTGCCTGTTCTATGCTAGTTTCTATGCAATGTTTTACTGGAACAATTTCAGTTATTGTCAAACTCATCTCCAAAATGGGTATTATCATTATCTCCTTATTATAAGTGGGGAATTTGGGGGCTTCTTGGGGTAAAGGCCTTCCCAGAGGCATAGTGTTAATAGCAAGACAAAGGGTCAAGCCAGGTTCTATCTAGTCTTGCCTTTTCAAGTAGAGCTCTTAGAGTCTTATATATGACAGACAGTGTGTGGGATGTAAAGATGAGTTAGCCTGCATCCACACCCTCTAGTTTCTCACAAAAGAGAAATGTAGAAAAGCAGGTGTACGACTAAAATCTGTGATTGGCTGTGGTGGATGCTCCATAATAAGAGACACGGTATCGCAGGGGCTGAAAAACAAGTGCAATTCAGGATAAATGTGCATGCCCATGCATGTATTAGGACTTCACAAGAGCATTTGAAAGAATGGGGCTGGTCGTTATAGGTGAGTTAGGCAATCAGCCGAGGGGGCAGATAAGGAGCACACACACGGAGAAGAATCCATCATGACTAGAATGGGAAGGGGTAAATCCAGTAGGTAGATAGCTTCTGAATGCCACATTGAGGGACAGGAACCACATCTTTAGTCCAAAGGGATTAATTAGAACCTGTGCCAGACTAAGGAGTAAGATAACAAGGGCTTTGAGAAGACAGCTAGACTCAGTCAGTATGGAAGTGTACATTGGCAGTGTTCATCCAGCAATGAACCTTTACCTGATGCCAGAGCAACCTTTTAACTGACTCGTCTTGGTCGCTGCCTCCTCCAGGAAGTATTTCCTATTCCCCCAAGATTAAGTTAGATGCTCTTCAGAGTCCATCCTCAGCACCCAGGCTGACTGACTCTGCAGAACTCAGTGTCTTCGTCTACTACACTTTCTGTTTGCTTCTGACCCTCCGACCCCACGGATGATCGGTGAAGGTTATTCTTGATTTCTCCCAAACCTTCAATATCTTTCTACCTAATTCCCAATTCACTGTTTAGTGAATTAACTCCATCTCCAAAGCCTTATATTTATGGCCACTTAATTACCAGCAAGGGCACCAAGACTAGTCAATGATGGAAATAACCATCTCTTCAACAAATGACGAGCACCCACATGTTCAGACAAAGAACTTGGGCCCGTACTTCATACCATATTCAAAAAGTAATTTAAGATGCATCTTATATCTAAACGTAAGAGTTAAAACAACAAAAATCTTAGGAGGAAATATATAATTAAATTTTCATGACTTTGATTTAGGCAATGTTTTGGGTTGCTTGCTTGTTTGTTTGTTTTTAGTTTTTATGTATACTTGTGTGGTAGTGGATATGTCTGTGCATGTGAGTGCAGGTGTCTATGAATGTCAGAGAGTGCCAGATCTCCTGGAATGAGAGTTACCAGTGGTTGGGAACCCTCTGACATGGGAGCTATGACTCAGAATCCTTTTAACTGTGGAAGCACCCATCCCTCCAGCCCCAGAAGTGTGTTCTTGTCTCTTCTTTTTTTAATAGTATATGTTACTTATATGCAGTGAGTTTTACTATAAAATTTTAATATATATATAGTACATCTGATTCTATTCACCCTGTTGCTCTCTCTCGTCTCCCCTACCTACCTGAGTCCTGTTTCTCTTCCTCTTCTAACTTCATCTCTTTTTGAAAAAATTTTTGATGACCCAGTAAGTTTTATTAGGGTTTCTTACAGGAGGATGGGTAGGCAATGGTTTCTCAGACGTGTCACCAAAATCACAAACAAAAATAAAAATAGTAAACTGAACCTCATTACAAATTTAAGGATATTCTTCAAAGAAGAAGAGGAAATAAGGTCCCACTGTATATCTGATAAAGAACTGGCGTCTGAAACAGAATATATAAAAAGAACCTGGGTCAGACATCCAGTGTCTTGGAAAAATACCTGAGGGAATAACTTGAAAGAAAGGAGGCTGTGTTTTGCCTCACAGTTCCAATCAGTGTCTGCTGGATCCATTGCTGTGGCCTGAGCTGAGGTCGAGCCCCATGACAGCTAGCGTATACTTTGAGCCACTCCCTACACTAGGCAGCACCTTCCCAGTCCCCGCTCTGTTGGATAACTTATTCAGATCTCCAATCCACCAATGGACGGCCACATACCTCAGAGCCCCAAGATCCAGTCATCTCCAGAAATGCCCTCATAGACACAACCAGTGGTGTATTTTACTCAGACCAACCAAATGGACAGTCAGAATTAACTTGCACCATACTTTCCCAACTAATCTTAGTTTTGAGATGGGCAGAGGGAGCTGGAGGTACAGTTCAGGAGTACAGCATGACCTTGGCATGACCTCAGCGTGACCTCAGCATGACCTTGGCATGACCTTGGCATGAGCATGGCCTATGTTCAGTTTCCAGCACCAAAAATAAACAAACAAGAATGGCCAGTGAAGTGGAAGAGACGTTTCTCCAAAGAAGAGAGAAATAATGAGCACAGGAGAAGGTGTTCTGAATCATCAGTCATTTGGTAAATGCAAATCAAAGCCAGAACCAGACATTAGTTTGCATCTACTAAGATGATAAATAGGAAGTAACCTGAATGTTGAAGAGGATGTAGAGAAGATAGAACCTCATGCATTGGTGGTGGGATTGAAAAATGATACAGCCATTGACCATAGGTTGGTGGTTCCTGAAATGGTTAAATGCAGAGCTATCATCCCATATATAGGTGCAATTCCACTCCTAGAAATGTGTGTAAGAGCTGAAAGCATGTGTCCAACTTGAACATGAACACTCACAAATAATGTGAGGGAAACTCCAAGCATGCACCACCTGATGAATAGATAAGATGTGTCATGCCCTCATGATAGACTAGGTCTCAGGAATAGAGTGAACTAAAGCATGGATACTTGCTAAAAATATGGACTATGAAAAGCTGTTACATGATTCTCTGTCTGTCTGTCTGTCTGTCTGTCTGTCTGTCTGTCTCTGTGTGTGTGACCAGAACAGGCAAACCACAGAAAGAAGGTATATTAATGGGGTTTATCTAGGGACCTGCAATGATGTTTTAAAATCATATAGTGGTGATGGTTGCACAATTATGAGAGCACACTTAGAGACACTGAGTTGTAGCTTCTCAACGGGTAACTTTAATGATACACTAGTCATATCTCATAAGGATTCTATAAACAAAACAAACAAAGCCCTCTCCCCTTAGAGCCTGCTTCTGTCCACAACCAACACAACCCTCTGGGAACCTCTTCCAACACTTCCTACTTCTACCATTCTAAAGACATTTTAAAAAATTATTCATTTCCTATACCTCTGGCAAAGGGCCCTGTGGCAACCTGTGACACTTAGCAGCCCATCAAGCCTCGTGCTGGCTTCCAGGCGCTCAGCATCACAAGTACTTGTTACACATTCCAGAGCCTATGCTGGCACCCTAGCCCTTCTCACTCCACCCCACTCTACACTCTCACCAACCCACGGCCACTCATCCTTATTATACCTGGCCTTTCTCACTATGCTCTCTCTTAGCACTTATTCGTTTCCTATCATTGATTCCTTCTGTTGCTATCTACTCTCTCACTATGCTCTATTCTCCATCTCTTGCTGTCTCGATATCTCTGCTATTCTCTCCTGCTGTGATTCCCTAGCCCTGACCAGTCCAGATGGCCTTCTCTCTCTCTCTCTCTCTCTCTCTCTCTCTCTCTCTCTCTCTCTCTCTCTCTCTCTCTCTCTCTCTCTCTCTCTCTCTCTCTCACACACACACACACACACACACACACACACACACACAATACACACACACACATTCACACACACACACACATTCACACACACACCTACAATTGAAACCCTAACAATAACAAATCTATCTGTTGCTGTTTCTACATTTTTTTAAAACAACACGCTCACTCTGCTCAGGACTGGAGAACAATAAAGTATACTTACAGAAATTACAGTGGCACCAAAGCCAGACTTATGATTATGGAAAGCCATATTTCAGCAGAGGAGGATTCATTACAATATATATTTTTAAAGCAGTGCTGAGAATGCTAATCAACACTCACAAAATTTAATCTTCTCGCTGCATACATGATGTTTTCTACCCACGTTTTATAAATAGCCAACGTCGCTCACCAGGGAGAGCATGAAAGGGGATGATTAGACAGAGAGAGAGATGCAGGATCAGAATGCTAGAGAACACTCATGCTGACACAGCATCATTCCAGATCTTGTGTCAGTGACAGAGTCTTAAAGCATGTTTCAGGCCTGGGACGAGACAGGTCTGAC
This sequence comes from Mastomys coucha, assembly GCF_008632895.1. Lineage (NCBI taxonomy): Eukaryota > Metazoa > Chordata > Mammalia > Rodentia > Muridae > Mastomys > Mastomys coucha. The sequence goes on from NW_022196897.1 coordinate 89,803,840, forward strand.
CTGGCCCATCCCACAGGACTGCAAGCCCAGTGTCTCTGTGAGGCTCCTTACTGGAGCTTATTATTTTCCCACCATTACCTTCCGTGACTGAGGCTAATTCCCTTGTGGTGATTTTCATTTCACAACCTCGAGGCACCCTTAAAGATGACTGGAGCCACTATGGAGCATCACTGAAACATAAACACTTGGTGCCATGGAAACTCCAGACAGAGAGATGTGAAAATGTACACCTTCATGAAAGTTACAAATGTGCTAAAATCAGCAGTTCTTGGAGTACTAGAGTGTAACCCGAGCCAATTGATCTGTTTTAGGATCCAAACGGCTTTGCTCAAACTTGTATAGCCCCACTGGGTCGGAGGCTTTGGCAGTTAAAAAATTATTTACACCCCCCTGCTATTTATAATGATGGAGAAATGTCGCTGGGAATCAAATGTTTTGTCAGTGGGGAAATGTGGCTGTCTGGAAAAGACTGTAGACATGCAGAGAATTAATGATAGAGAGCTGCAAGTGATGCCCCACTCTGGAGAGCTCAACCAGCAGGTTTTGGGGGTTGTTTGTTGTGTTGTGTGTTTTATGACAAGGTTTTCCATCCTCTTGTTCACCAGAACTCCAGGATGGAATGAGACAAGCTAGCCAGACTTTCAGGCTGCTTCTTCTGTCGCAGCAGAAGCCACCTTAACAGTTTCCCTCCTTTCTGGCTAGTGAGATGGCTCAGTGGGTAAAACACTTGCCATATAAGCCTGAGGTTCTTTTAAAAGCTGGGTAAGGCAATTTGTCCCAGTAACCCCAGCACTCCTCCAGCAAGAAGGGAGGCAGTGAGAAGCCCACAGGCCAGCTTGCCTGGTACATGCAGCAGGATACAACACAGAGAACCTGTCTCAAACAAATGGAAGGTGAGAATGAGCACCAGAGCTCACCCCTGTTCCTCACAGAGTGCTGCAGCATGTATGTATTTACATACAGCTCTATACACTAATTTTTAAAAAATAGAAGAAAAGTGATGCCCATTTGAGATGGTCTAGAAACCAAAGCCGGCTCTACCACAGCCCAGACAGAGAAAGCAATGAAGACAAAACATGCTGGCTGTACTACTTTGAGATCCAGTGTTGGGGATTCTGTTGTGTATCCAGGCAGGGCCCCGCACCGCCACCCTCCCCTCTTCTCCATATACAACTTCTACAAATGCCAAGCTAGCCTGTTGGAACCTATGGCTGGCCTAGCATGGCATGGGCCACTCCTATTCTTTCTTTGACATTGAAACCTCCTACACTGAAGCTGTGCCTCTGATGCTTGGTCATTCTCTGATGGGCTGTACTTTCCAACAGAAACATTCAAGCTGTCTCATTAATAAGAGTCACAACATACTTGATTATAAAACAAAAGACACTGTCATCTCGATAAATTCAAGGCTGCCCACCACTTACTTCATCCTCTGCCAAGATTTCCCAGATTTATCCCCTAGTATTCTTGGATGCATTGACTGTCAGGAGTCAGCCAATCAACTTATCAATTAAAAACAATAGAAGAAAATGGCTAATCATTTTTCAATGAATACTTGTACAAAAGTATAAAGACTTCGGGGTTGCTTCATACTGGTGTATGAATTTATGATCTATCCATCCCGTGATGTTTATCAAGCACCTATTATATGTGGGATCAAGGAGCCAGCTGCTGAGGAGTCAATGCAGAATCAGGCCAAACACCTGCCCATTGGGCATCTCTAGGAGATGAGTCTCTGAGAGGTTGGAAAACTCTGTAAGAAATGTGATACCTGAGTCATTTGAGGGATAAAAGCAAACAGCAGGACTTCCTGACAAGGCTTTGCTGTCAGAGAACTCTTACCATGTGAAGTGACAGAGGAAAGACAGGTGAGAGCTGAAGGGGAAGAGAAAGCTGTCTCAAACAAGACCACGTGGGACAAAGGACCACAGCTCAGAAAGCACATGGAGTGCACTAGGGTTGGTTGGTTGAGATTTGCAAGAAGTTCAACCGAGCTCCATCAAGGACTTGGGAGCAGAGCAAACTCCAGATTAAGAAGGCTGGACTGAAACCTGACAGCATCGTGGAAGTCCAGTGCAGCTGAGCTTGCCAAAGTACGGAGAATTATGAGGACCCAAAAGAGACTCAAAAGCCTTGGTGAGAAATCCAGGCTTTGCCATAAAGCTGTCAGAAGTTATCAGAAGAGTTGAGGCATGAAAATGATCTACTCAGATGTGTATCTGGAAAAAGCACTCAGTGCAGTGTAGAAAATAACGTTAAAGAAAAACAACAGGGGCAGGGCATGGGGATGCTAACACATGCCAAGAGGTGAATGGCACTCAGAGAAACAGTACAGGTGCACACAGAGGTGGGGTGTGGAGGGAAGAGGGAGAAGGAGAGAAAGACACACACAGGAACAAACAGAGAGAGAGAGTGCTCAGCAGGCACTCATGCGAAGACATATCACCAACAAGGATGTGAAGGGAGACAGAACCTAAGTCACTTCTTGGCATATTTGAGGGATAGCATGATACCTGACACACAGGAGACAATCAATAAATGCTTGTTGGTTGAATGAATGAATGAATGAATGAATGAATGAATGAATGAATGCCCAAAGGCACAGATGGAAAAACAAATGATCAAGTGGCAGAGGACATGGAACAAATGGAAGCGTGTGTGAGAGGCTGGGATGCAGTGTGGTTGGCTGTCCATTCGCCAGACAGCTGGAGCTACTCCCACCATCTTGTCTTTATCTCCAGAAGGAACTTGTCCCCTCCAGCAGTGAGCCAAAGTCATGAAAGATTATGGCCTGTGGAGTCTGGATAACCCTCTTTTAAATCACTGACCTAGCACTTGCAGCTGGATGGGCAACTTTGAGGTTGTTCTCATTTGGAAAAAGAAGATGTCTACTCAAAAAATGATCGCAGGGATCAAACATGAGTGTGTGCCAACCAAGTGTCTGGTACAGGGTGAGGACTAGATAAATATTTCTCTGTCCTTTCTATTGATTCAACCCTCTCCTGCATGGTACTAGCATAGAACTCCAGAAATACAGTCCATGGAGAAAAGATGGCTCTAACACTTTCCCTGGAGCAAATTGGAAACTTTTCAAAAATTCCTACTTACCACAACAGGCAGGGATTGGGGAGGTGGCTCAGTTAAGAGTGCTTCCCTGATATGCACCAGGCCTTGGGTTCAATCCCCAGCACCAAATAAACCAAGCCTAGTGGTGTGTGACCGTAACCCCATCACTGAGGAGGTGGAGGCAGGAAAACCAGAAGTCCAGGGTCCTCTGCTACACACCACCCTGTTTCTAAATAAATAAATAAATAAATAAATAAATAAATAAATAAATAAAACAGGTAGAGTTGACAGGATCCTATAAGCAGCTACTGAGCTATTAAATACGAAGAATAAAGTAATTGTTGAAAGAGAAAAGACATTGTTTGGGTCAGATGCCACAGACAGTAATGGAAGCTAACATGAGACCGTCTTCTTTGCCATACTTACCTAGGCAGAACAAGGGTCAGGTCCTCTGTGATCTACGATTATCAACCGGGAACATAATCCTTAATTTGAACTAAGTCAGTTCTCTGAGGTAGCCCTTAGCTCAGCCTGAACAGATGCTTGTCACTTCTCTTCCTGGGCAACACAGGCACATGGCGTGGACTTGGCTGTTCCTTTTCAGTGGGGTTGGTATTTAGTATTTTTATTACTTAGGATTCTAGGTGGTTTGGTGGTAGCCAACACTAAGATACCTGACCACACCATCCACTTCTTTTGCTACAACTTACTTGCACTGGCTAAAACAAAATGGATGGAGTTTAACTATAAAGGGGAGTACAGCTAAGAGGGAGAGCGTGAGTCAGCGGCAAGGCTGCGTGAGGTTCCAGGGACTGCGTGTGAAAAGGAAGGCAGTGGCATTTCATGACGCTCATGTGCCAAGTGATTTTTATATATGGTACCTCACATAGTTCTTAGAATAGCCCAAAGAGGGAGGTACTGCATTTAGATAAATGTAAGGCATCATTAAAAAGAAAAAGATGTGTTAATTAAACCATGATGAACATTTGGATTTCAGAGATGTTAAAAATGTTTAAAGAAAGTGGGTCTGAGAATTAAGCAAATGTAGCATGAACTTTCATTGTATGCATAAGAAAATTGCAAAACAAAGAAGGACCTCTCTGGGGGTCAGTAAAGTAGAGGACTGGGTATGGTGTTTGATCTTCGGTGTCAACCTGGCTGTATGTGGAATCATCTGGGAGACCCACCCTTATGCTCAGAAAGCTACGTCCAGGGAGGTTTAGCTGAGGAAGACCAGCCTTTAGATGCACACTGTCCACACCATCCCATGGACTGGGTCTCAGATCGGTACCGGCGAGCAGGGTACCCACGTGTACCTCTCTCTGCTTTCTGACTGTGGATGCAGTGTGCTCAGCTGCCTCACACTCCTGGGACGCCTAACGCTGGTTTTACCACCATGTCTTCCTTCCACTCAAATCACAAGCCAGAATAGACTGTCCCTTCCTTGAATGGTGTGTGCCAAGTATTTTGTTACAGCAATGAGAAACTCCTCAAGTACATTGGGCTTCGTACTTAATCAATCTAACACTCAGAGAACGCAGGCCTCTAACCACTCCACAGTGTTCCCACTGTCTCCTCAGTGCTGTCTCCTGGTGTATAAAGTAAAAAAAAATAAAAAACATACATGGGGTGATGATAAAGACAGACATAAGTTGGTCACAATAATTCTCATTATTTGAGAAAAAAACAACTATTTTCTCAGGAAATTGAAAGCTCGCCCTAGTACAGAACTGATGTTGCATGGAGATACATACAGATGATTTTACTGAGACGTCCAAGGAGCAATTAGGAGGCTAATGTATAAACATACACTAGTGGAGACCGCATTCCATGACAAAGATCATATATCGTCAAGAAAGTCACCTTACAAGCCCAGCTAACCCACGGAGGAAACCAAACGTTCAAAGAAGTAGACAATGTTACTTAAATTGCCTTTCCCAGATACTACTGATAGCTATCCAGTTTTGTCTTTACTGGAAATAGATCTATTAGATTATACAGAGTACTCTGCTGATTGGTAACCTGTCTGCACAGCCTTCTGATTTTTAACTAGGAATTGGCAGCATGCTAAACAATCCAGACATTCTCTGGAATTAAGCATACACCACTCTGTCTTCAGAAAAGTCTCCATGGTTTTGGCCCCAGCTTGGGAGAGGCTCAGCCATCAGGAACCAGTAAGAAGGAATCAGATTTTCTTCAGCATTTTAGAATGATGACAGCTTGGCCTAGGCCCTAAAGCCACTGAAGAGTCTCTAACTGGGTGACCCTAGACAAGCTGAATTCTCTACATGCCTCAGTAGAAACATGTCTGTAAAGTGAGAGATTTAATGGTATCTACCTCCCAGGGCTATTATGAATTACAGAGAGAGTTCACATAAAAGACTTAGCACATCTGGTGTATGGTGTATAAACTCTATAAATGTTGGTGGATTTTACTATTTGGGTAGATTTTATTCTCACCATATAATTCATTTACCAATAGTGACACTCAGGCCCTTTGGGAGCAGAGGCTGCACAGGTGTGAGCCATTCCACTGTTCAGGCATGAGATAGAATTAAATGTCTGGGGACTCCCCAGGTTCCGAGCATACCTACACAGTCAGTGCTCCCAGATGCCTGTGTGCTGCAGCGGGCAGGCTGGTGTGGAAGGAGGGCCAAACTTTAGAGCCAAGTAATTTAATTTCTCAAATCCCAGCTTATCAGTCACCTGCCTCAGTGCTTCAAACATTTGGATAAAGCTCTTTGTAGTCGTTTATAAGTGAGATGTGATGTTGCTGTAACTGTGCATGCGTGGAAGGAGCTGGGCATACCATAGATCCTCGTTACATAATAGACATTGTTATGGTGGCCTAACCATTCCTTTGAATACCAACTTTCCTTTTATTGAAAAGGTGACCTATTCTTTTCCATGAAAAAAAAAAAACCATTTCTTAGGGAAACATGAAGTAGAACCAATGTATATAGACCAATCCTCCATGTCACCTTAATGCTATTCTGCTTATATTTAAGTATGAAATTTCACTGCAGAAAAAATTTTAAAATAGAGATAAATAAGTGAAAAAATTAGTGTCCAATAACCCCTCTTTGCCAAGGCAACTATATGTGACATCTTGGTGTCTACTCCTCCCAGAGTATTTTTCTCTGCATGTAAATATGCATTTTTAACCAACTCACACAGCAAAAACCAGGAACCCCATTTTCTCATACCCCTACCAGTCCTTTCAAAGCAATACATGTCAGTGCTTAAAGAGGATTTTTGCTTGTGTTCTTATATAGCAGAAGCACAAGAGGTAAGGGAAATCCTTTTAATTAGCTTTCCTTTCCCAAAGCTGACAGCCCCCTCCGTATGTGTGAATCTTCCTATAACCAGCATTATGTAACAGGTGCCATAGTCACACACATATGCACATTCATGAACATGCTCAAGTCTAGCAAACCAGTGGACATGCACAGAATCAAGCAAGCAGTGGATGTGTCAGCACACAGATGTTTTTAACCAGCAGATGGCTCTGATATACCAGGAACCCACTAATACCCCCCATCTACAGGAACACACCCATATAAGATCTGTCAAACAGAACCTTTTCCTATCCACAACCCATCATAAGGACATCAAGCTTGGGCTGCATCGCTGTGCAGTAATCTATCTCCTCAAAATCAGGTTCACACCACATGCTCACCTGCTTCCCTTCAGCCCTCACCTTAGCCTCAGGCTCCCAATCCTTCCCACCAAAAGTCGCTCATGAAAAGCTAGTTTTCTACTACTCCTGTAAGAGCAGAGGCCCCTCTCCAAAGCCAGCAAGCACTCGGGACTGCCTGACTGTTGGGGTAATGTGTAAGTCCCACCCCAAGGCAGCCATGATTGCTGAGCCAAATGTTTTAATCACACTTTCTTTGAAAGGACCTGCTCTGGTGAGTAGAGGGGGTGGTGAGGAGCCTTCCTGAGGTGGGGATGTGGTATGGGCTGCTGAGGGAGAGACAAAATAAAGATACAAGGAGCAGGTAGGATGGAGGTTCTACAAACCTGAGTAGGGAAAGCCTTGATGGATTGTGTGAAGTAGGGTACACAGTAAATCACAACCAGTGTCTCATACCCTCCTGGACAACTGCTGCTTCGGGTCCTCAACTCCTTCCACAATTGTGACAAACAAGAAGTACTATGTCATGCTACTAATAGGATATTGTTGCTTTAAGCAAACTCTCCAAGCGTCATACACAGTCCTTGCGTGAGACAAGAAAGGCTACACAAAGAAGTAGCCAAAGGCAACGTGACATTAAGGGGCAGATCTGTGAAGTAAGAGCATCTGATGTGTAATCATTCCCAGAGTAGCTGCCACAAAGCACATTTCAGAAGGACCTCCCACACCCTCTCAAAACAAACCCATGATAAAGGGGATGGCCTAAAGGGGCAGTGACAGGTGTGTGTGTGTGTGTGTGTGTGTGTGTGTGTGTGTGTGTGTCTGTGTGTGTGTGTGTGTGTGTGTAAGCATATAGACCCAAATGCATATGAATGCGACACTGTCACAGCACCACCCCCAACAGGGGCAAAAGCACAGCGTCTGGACTGGCCAGTGAAGCCTGACATTCTTCATGATTATCAGTTTCAGTTGCTGGGATATTGAGACACCCCCTGCACTAACATCCAAATGCCCACATTTATGCATTTGGAAAGCCCATCTCCACAATAGCTGGCAACTGCAATCAAAACTGGGGGAATCTAGAATTATTAAAAAGAAAATGTGTTGTTAAAATCCTTATCTTGCCTTCCTACCGTGCCAGCTGTCACTTTAAGGGCCACTGTTTCCCCAGGTCTTGGTTTAGACTCTCAATATTAACACTTAATTCTATAATTTTGAAGACATAACTCAGTGGGGAGAACGCCTGTTTCACATGCAAGAGGCCATGGGTTTGAGCCTTAACATCACAGAAGGAAAAAAAAAAAGACTTATAAAGAGAGAAGAGGGGACTAGGCTGGGGGTGTAGCTCAATTGGTTGAGTGCTTCCCTGGCATACCTGGGTTTGACTCAGCACAAAACTTCCATGGGAAGGTTTGAAACACCAGCTGCAAAACCTTCCACCTATAATGCCAGCATGGTGTGCTGGGGTAAAGGTGGCAAAGAAATTGTGCGAGTGACTGACCAACGACTGGTCCAGCTTGAGACCCAAGCCACAAGAGGGAGCCAACCCCTGACATTACTTGGAGGGCCAGAACCAGAGGCTGGATGGCCCAGAGACCTAAGATAAAACCACACACAACTGGCAAGGGGATAAAAAGAGTCAGTGAATTATTCCTAATGATATTCTGCTATACTCATAGGCTGGTGCCTAGCCCAGGTGCCATCAGAGAAGCTTCATCCAGCAACCGAGACCCACAGCCAAACATTAGGTAGAGTTCAGGGTATTCTGCTGAAAAGTAGAAGGAAGGATTGTAGAAACCAGTGAGGTCAAAGACACCACAGGAAAACCTACACGATCAACTAACCTGGGCTCATAGGGGCTCACTGAGGCTGAACTGAGAGTCAGGAAGCCTGCAGAGGTCTAACCTAGGCACTCTCTCTCTCACTATATATATATATATATATACACATATGTATACATTTATATATGTATATATAATAAACTATTATATATATATATATATTATAGTTGTGTAGTTTTGTGCTTCAGTGGGATTCTTAACAGAGGAATCAAGAACTGTCTCTGACTCCTTTGCCTGCTTTTGGAACCCTGGTCCTCCTACAGGGTTGCCTTGTCCAACCTTTATACCTGGGAAGAGGCCTATTACTATTTCAGACTTGATATACCATGTTTAGTTGATGCCTCTGGGAAGCCTGCCCTTTTCTGAAGGGAAATGGAGAAGGCGTAGATGGGGAGGAAGGAGATGGAAGGCAGAGGGAGGGGAATCTGTGCCCAGAATGTAATATATGGGGCACACACCTGTGACGCCAGTACTTGGGAGGTAGAGAGAGGAGAGCCAGAAAAGTTCAAAGTGATCCTGGGTTGCATGAGACCCTCTTTGGGGAAAATGGACAAACAAAACAGCTAGAAGAAGAGACTAACTGGAGAAAGAAAGAAAATCAGCCAGAGGGAGGAGATGGTATGAGGGATGGGCTGTGGGGGAAGGGAACAAATGAGAACAAATTACAATGATGCATATGTATGAAGGTGCCATGATGAAACTCATATCTTGGAATTCTCTGCCTTCCTTCAGTCTACAAAGGGCTTCTTATGGGGGATAGAGGTCTCCTGGGCTCTCATGTTGACATGAGACATTACAAGTATGGTGACACAGTCATTGGATTAACACGGTCATCAGTGGAAAGCTCACAAGGGTAGACAGAAGCCACATACTCTTTCCATCTTCTTGGATATGTCTTCCTTCAGTGGCTGGGTCTCTTACCACTACCATCCTACAATGAGAATGGACCATCAAACACCCAACCAGCAGTTATTCTCAAGCTCTATGTAAGCCACCAGGATAGTGCAACTTGACACAGCTCTCCACCCATCTCTGAACTGTATGATTTTTGGATTCCTTCCTAATTAATCTAGAGCTGTCTTCTATACTGTGTGACCTGAAGCTGTGTAGTCATTTGAATAAATGTGTTTGCCTTTAGCACCACTCCAAACATTAGGAGAACCTGGGGGAAAACAGCAGCCTACGTACGGCAAATGAAAGTTATGATCGATACAAATGATTAAAGTATGCTCTATTCTAGCTTGATGTTGGTAACAGCCTGAAAGTCAGGTGTTAATACAGTGATCACACTCTAACTCCTGGTCCTTTGTCTCCACTGACCCCATCGTCTCTTCTCACTCCCAGCTCCATTGTACACCACAAGGAGTTATGGAAGGAAGGTCTGTGCATACAAAACCTTTTGGCACCAGCCTTCTCAGACAGCCACTTTTTCTTCACACTCTGGGCTAAGAGTGTACAAACTGATGATATAGTCTGCTGTAAGGAGGAGAAAATGAGGCCCACACAAGCCGAGAAGCCAGACATGGATAGACAATTCTAGGATCCAGGTACACAGAAAATGACATAAGTCCTACACTCTAGAAAGGAAGGCATGAGTTTTAGATAGGCTTGGCTCACTAGCCCTAAAAAAAAACTCCTGTCCCCTGAGACATACAAACCAAAATCCATCACAACCCATTGCCCAGGTCCAGGGATAGAACCATTCACCTTTGTGGGCATATTTAGTCTTCTCTCAAACCAATGTTAAAGCTACCATCAACCCCAGGAAGCTTTCACTAGCCAATATTCTTTCCTATCACTACAGTAAGCTCAGAGTGCTTCTTAAGTGAATGCCATAGAAATATCCTGATGAACATGAATGGACAGTTCATGTACAGAAGGAATTTATATGCATCTGTCTGTTCTCCCAACAGACTTAGATCCTGTGGCAATGGCCATGATGAGCTAAAATGCCACAGACTCCATGTGTGTGGGAAGTGCAGCTCATAGCTGAGAAGCCTGTTAAATTAGCTAGATCTCCCCTTTATGGAGAGATCCAGATGTTTGAGTAATCAAATGTTAACAGTCACTTGTTCTGTGGCCTCAGAGATATTAAGAGCCATGGGGCAAAACACTCACCAGGTGCCAGAACCTTTCCATGTTACCCCACCTTTTCAGGGCTAATAAGACCATTCCTTATCCTTGAACTATGACCTTCGTCTCCTACATCTTCCCAAAACCCACACCACAGCAGTTAAGCAAAGAAGAAGAGCTTGTCACACGTGTTTCTTCCCCGGGTCTATTTTCAGGTCAACGGAGATCTGATGAGAGTAGGTTTTAGAACAGATGTGTGAAATAAACTGATTTTGACATTATATTAGACTATCATGTAAAACCTGGGAAAGAGATGTATTTATTTATTACCTGAAGCTACTAAAAAACCTAAACGGCTGAGAGGGAAGGGCATGAACAGAGCAGAGTAGGGCTGGAGAGATGGCTCAGTGGCTAAAGTGCTTGCTGTGCAAGTGTGAGGACCCAAGTTCAGATCCCCAGATCCTATGTAAATGTCAAGTGGGTGTGGCAGCCCACCCCATAATCCCAGACTCAGAAGGCAGAGAAAGGGCATCCCTAGAGCAAACTGGCTAGCAAGACTAGCAGTGTCAGGGAGCTCTGGGCTTTGAGACTGTGTCTCAACAATTAAGATGGAAGAGAAGCCAAGGATGATTCCTGACAGCAACCCCAGGTCTCCACACATATGCATACATGTGTGCCCACACATATGCAATCATGCATACACACTCTTGCACACCACACACAAATAGAAAAGGGGGATAAAGGGGTGGCAAAGTAGCCTCCTTACATGAGCTCTACCAAGTTCAGTACATTCAATAAGCCAATTCCGCTCTCATTAATGTGCATGCATGAACTACCTAGGCAGCTGAAGGTGCATGCGGATCGTTATGATGGTCTCACAACCCCCACCTCAGCAAAGCTCAGCAGCCCTTGGGGAAAAGTGAATTAGGCCATCAATATGGGCTTTGTAAAACTGAAAAAGTCATTTTGTTCCCTGCTCAAATTATAAGTCACCTATTAAATTGAGTTTAGTTTCTCCTCTCTTCATTTTCAATCCACATCCATCATGAAACCTCTCAGCCAACTAAAGAGGGGTCCCCTTGGTCAGTAATTGAATACCTTTATCTGCCCCATAATTCCCTGAGAAATGGCTTCTTTATCCTGACCATCACTCACAGGTCTACCCACCGCTGAACCGCTAATTCTTACTCAAGTGATTTCAAACATGAGTTTCCTCTGATTGTGTTTCTTGGAAAGACCTCGTTAAAATTTCCCCCAAACTCCTGACATATATCGAGTAAACTGAAGCCTCAATAAAAACAAAACCCTGTAGAGAAGTAAGGCAGCTGCTTAGGATGGCACTAACATGAAACCTTGCGACCTCCAATTCTTCCAGAAATTTCTGTACTTTCTAAAGCCTCCCACTTCAACTAGCTTTTTTTAGCTTCCCCTAAACTATGAAGAAACATTCAGAAAATCACCCTGACATGGTGGTATTTGTCTGTAATTGTAACCAAACCACACCATAAGCTGGACCCAAAAAATACTGAAAGGAATGTGTATACGTACATACCTATACTTTTTTTATTCTTTCTTGCTGATATACTCTAGCCTACAGGCATCTTGCCCCTTCCTGACTTTCTAAATATTATGTCCAGAAGAATTTTCTGCAGTGATGGGGTGTTTTTATAATTTCACTATGGTAGTCATTCGCCGAGAGTGGCTAGCGAGCTCAAAGGAAGCACTGAGCCCTCCATTTCATTTAGGTTCAAATTACCATCACGTGTGATTGTGGCTACCATTTTATTCAGAGCCATTTGAAATCATTGTTATGGTGGGCATGCAAGGGAACTCTCTTGGTGAATGAGTCCTGTGGGTAGACCAGCTTTCTGGTAAACTAAGAGCCTTACCCCCTTGCTTTGCAAGTGGTTTTCAGACTTTTAAAAGGCACCAATTTTTTTCACCGTGTTTCTCTGCCTTTTCAAAGCGCATTTCTTCTATGGCAATGTCACTGCAGTAGACATCAGCATGGGTGTCTTTTTAAAATACAATACACCCATGTACTCTCTTAAATAGCATTCAGCGAGTATAATTTAATCTTTTCTGTAGGCCTCAGGGTCACTGCTATGAACAAAGGCTATCCGACTCACAAGAAATACATCAATTACTATAATGCACCTTAATGCAATGAATCCTTCAGGGTCACTGAGATGGGTGGGCCTGTTTAGACTTACCCCAGGCACAGAGTTTTACAGCTTTCTGTCACATCTGTCACCTAGCCATTAATGCCAAGCTCAATTACTTTGGGGATACCTGTCTATATGTATTTATTGTCTACTTTGTCTCACAAAGGCCGCTGCTCGAATTGATAGCAACCTCTCCCCCATTTCATAGCTTCTTTTCAATTTGCTACTTGTGAAATGGTGGATGTGGGGTGACTTAGAAGTGCTTGTAAACTGAAAGCAGTGTATAAACAAAGATAGAGTTATCAGCAAATTGCAAAGGTGCTCGATTGTCCGCTTGCTGCTTTGTTCTGCAGTGTCAAGGATCAAATCCAGGGCCTTGCATAGCTAGGTAGATTCTGTACCGTTGAGCTACTCCTCAGCCCAATAAACTTCAGTTTAAACACCCAGATCATCTGTCATCGATTTCATGAGCTCATCACCTCCTCTCTTCTTTATTCCACAGGCAGAGAACTTGCATAATAGCTGCTTGCATGTAGGTCTTGGTTTTCTGCTGGAAGAGAAGTTATTCTTGCTCTTAATTATTATGTAACTTTTGTTATTAGATATTACTTGTTTCCCCAAATAGAATGTAAACATTTTGGTGACAGAGGGGTGAAAACCAAGGACAATAGAAAAATAAAGAATGTATTATTCTTATTTCTATTGCCTACAACACTTGGCCTGGCACTAACCAGCTAGAAAAGATCAGCGGAATGTTGTGTGAATTAGTAATGTGTTTCACTTCTGGTTTTATTTTTATATAGCTTTTGCATAATAAAATAGTTTCCAAAGTGAAACATTACTCTAAACAGAAACTGCAGACACTCTACAATGACTAAGCATTGATATTTCTTAGCTATTTTTTATCTGATTTGCTAGGAATACAAATTGGCACTTAATTCCCTTGGCTATCTTCAATTATATTTATAATATAATCAGATTTCACTCACCCACTGACAATTTGTGCGTTTGAACCCAGAAACATGATTCACAAAGACTGTAGAATTCACTAAGCAAAACAGAACCAGGCTAGTGATGTTCCAGGAATAAGTTCAGTACTCTGCAGCATCCCTCAGAACTCTGAAGTATGAGGGAGCAGCCAGAGCTCTGAGTCTGAGAGCTCTGAGGGGCCGCATTCCAGTTAGTTCAATTGGCTTATCTAGGGAGCTGCACCATGCTGCCCTCTCATATTTAAACTTGTAATAACCCGACCCCTGGTCTTTCTCTAATAAGCATTATCCTCTATTCCCTGTCCTTAGTGAACATCCAAAGATTTGGTAAAAGCAGAAACTAAAACACTGTCCAGAGCTACTCAGAACCCTCCCTCACTCCCATCTTTTCAGAGTTCTTTCCAGAAAGAACCTGACTCTGTGAGATCTTCACTGTTAAAGCTCTGTGTGTAACTTACTGGTTACCCTCAGTTTCTTGGTTGCTTTGTCCATTCTGCACATTTGCAAGGACTCCGCTTTACCTTGAAAGAGCAGTGATATCTTGTGTGAGCTACTCAGAGGATGCATGCCCAGGAAATGACCAGACTCATTTAAAAAAAAATACATATATCTCACATGAATATCCAGCTGGATAGACTCCTTTTTAATCTTTAGTGTGAGTACATTCTGGTCATGTGTCAGTTATCATAATGGGTTCTAAGAAGCATAAGCCAGAGAAGAAAAACCTTGACTTAACAAAGAGACTGGCTGAAGGCACTGGCCCACAATCTACATCCATTTACTCCAGCCTTCCTGTCCTGGTAAAGCAAAATGATCCACAGGTGGTGGGAACATAGGCAAGACACAAAGAAGTTTGTATTGCATCAAAGAAATGCTTAATAGGCTGAGCTGTGGAGAGAGAAAGAGGGGGAAAACCAGTTTACCAATAGCCAGGGTTTTTAGTGGAATTAAACATTAGAACCACCTGTGGTGATTAGTGTTAGTGTGTCAACTTAACACAATCTACAATCACCTAGGAGAGAGTCTCAGTGAGGAAGTGTCTACATCAGATTTGTCCCTGGGCATGTCTGTGAGAAACTCTTATGCTGATGCAGGTTGGAAGGCTCACCCACTGTGGACCGCACCATTCTCTAGGAAAGGGACCTTGAACTGTATGAGAGTATGATGAAAGTATGATGGTAGGCGTGTAACCTACCTCTTCCCCACTTTCACCTGCCTCCTGAGTAGAGAAGAGAGGCAAATGAAGGGATCATCAGGGATGTGAGGGAGCTGAGAAAATGGCGAGTAGGTTTTTACATTCTGAAATGCTGGGAGCTGAAGAGAGGGCTCAGGGGTTAAGAGCACTGACTGCTCTTCCAGAGGACCTGGGTTTGACTCCCAGCAACCACACTGCACTCCCAACCACCTGTAACACCAGTTCTCAGGGGATCCAAATGTCCTCTTTTGGCTTCTACAGACACTGGACACAAGTGGTGCACAGACATACATTCAGGGAAAAAAAGACACATAAAATAAATAAATCTTTTTAAAAACTGTGACTTTAGGAGGCTCCTTGCGATTGGCTTCATTGTTGTTGCTTACTCTGAAATGAAAGATTTATTTTTTTAGGATCTTTGACTTAGAGCTCAGTGTGATACATAGGAAAAAATGTACATCTTTAAAATCATTCAGACTAGGATCCAAATGGAAGCTATGTGATCTAAGCAAAACAATTTGACTTCTTGATGTCAGTCCTGCATCTGGGATCTCGAGAAATTTGAAGCAAGCATACATGAAATGCCAGGATCACCGTAGATAGTCAGTCAATGAGAGTTAATTACTCCTGAACTCCAGAGGAGCCACAGTGGAGGCAGAAAGAGTGAGAGGGAAGTAGAAGCCAGCTGTTTGAGAGACTTATCCAAGGGAGGAAGATCCTTGCTCTTGGGGGTCTTTACAGGACTTTTGCTTCAGTTCCCTAAGTTGGAATAAGTTCTGAACGTTGGCTGTCCTGGAACTCACTCTGTAGACCAGGCTGACCTCGAACTCAGAAATCCGCCTGCCTCTGCCTCCCATGTGCTGGGATTAAAGGTGTGAGCCACCACCGCCGGTGTTCTGAACTTATTCTAAGCTCGGTCCACTTTGGCTAAAACATGACTGACAAATGGGGCGGGGGGTGGGGGGAATAATGGCCAAGAGACACTTCTGCTTCCTGTCTGCCAGACAAGATCAGAACAACCCCTCAGCTACAAAACAAATAACTCAAAGAGGAAAGTGAGCAGAATTTAATGACACTTTCTATGGTGATAAATTTGACGAGGCATGTACAAAAAATAGAAATAGTGCAGGGAAAATAGCCATATGTTAGAGAAACTTCAGGAAAATAAACATGGAACTTATGAGTAGATAGGTGCTTATAAATATATGCAGGTTGGCTGTTTATATTTCATCTTATAAATAGTTGGGACGGAAGGCCATAACATTTTTATGCCTTCCTGGAGACAATATCCACTTTCTACTCTGTAAAATCTACTTGTGTGTGAGTCTCATCTGCACTTCAAGGCTATGGATCTCCTGAGGGAGAATCCATGGGGTCCTCTGAATCCTCAAAGAGATGCACACAGTAGGCTTTTTTTTGTAGAGAGGGTTTTAAAGAAATGGAGGAAAGGGAACCTGGTGAATTATCTACAGACACGTGTGCATGCATGTGCTTTAAGGTCACATCATCCATTTACCACCAGAAGTGGCTTGCACAGGGTGACAGTGAGCAAGCTAGAGGGATGGCTCAGTGGTTAAGAGCATAGAATGTGTGGGCTGTGAAGGCTAATGGACATTTGAGATAAACAGGGAGTATTTGGAAGCCAGATCCAAGCATTCCCTGGATTTGATTGTCAGAATGGCCAGATGAGGTGGAAACCATAGCTGTGTCACCAGTCTCATTAGGGACCTCACTAAGAATCTTCTTCATAGTACAGTCCAGGGAACTGGGGTCTTTCCACTGCCTCAAGCAGGAAGTGTCTCTGGATCCTAAGAGGCACTTCCTCCTAGAATTTTCAGTTGCTACAATCTGCCCAGCACCTCCGGAGAGCAGGAACCTGATGGATGGCTCTGTCTACACAGAGCTGGAGAGTTTTCCAATATCGGGATAGGACAAAGAGCCATGTTCTCTGCTTTCAGAATAGTGTAGAGTGCTCCTGAGTGTTCTTCTATGGACAGCTTGGTGACACCTGTACTGAATGCTTGTTCTGGCCCACTCTCATGCCAAGTAATCACGTGGGGGGGTCTTCATTTTTTAATGATTTTTTTTATTATTTTCTCTATAGGTGTTTTGCCTGCATGTATATAACTGCACCATGCATATTTCTGATACCCAAGAGTCCAGAAGAGGGCATAGGATCCCCTGGCTTGCAGTTACAGACAGTTGTGAGTTGCTATGTGGGTACTGGGACTCACACCCAGGTCCACTGGAAGGGCAGCCAGTATTCTAAACCACAGACCCATCTCTCCAGCTCCAGTGGGGAGTAGGGGAAGATTTTCTTAGACTTTTTGTTCTTTATTTTTACAGGAGTTGTGGGTCCAACCTAATAAAGGATTCAGTGATTTGTGACTATTGCCAGGCTCACTGAGCAATCTGTAAAGCCTTCATCCGAGGGAAAGCTGCTAGAGGACCGTTAAGCCACTTCACACATCTAGGCTGCTGATGCAACTTTCTCAGATGGCTTTGCTGAAGACAAATCTAGGTGTTTCTGGAGGCATTGGAGCCTGGAGTAGAAAACCAGTAGGCTGCTCAAACATGATCCCCAGCCCATCCCCCAGCCCTCCCAGCCC
>NW_022196897.1:89821424-89823875 GCF_008632895.1 Mastomys coucha
TCCCAGCCCTGCCCCAGCCTATCTCCCAGACCCCCAGCCCTGTGTCATTTTGCCCATAGTGGCTGCCTTCTATTTCTTCCAAATCTAATATTTCATCTGACATGGCCTGTAGTCATCTGATTGTCTTGGGCCAGGCACAGACAGTATCATTAAAAAGCACTTGACCTTTGTGCTGTGGTGGTCAGAAGATTCTATTTCAAAAGTACTTGCTTAAAAACATATAATCAGACAGACAGCAAGCAGGGTGTAAGTCAGCTCGAGACCCACACAGTTGCTTACAGTAGAGCGTTCCTGGGAAAGGTGGGTGGTGGTTTCTGGATTCCTTGCTAGCAGTTGAGAAGTCTGGGAAAGGAACAAACATCTCCTCCTTGGGAACCCGAACCTGATCAACATGGCCTCATTTTTGTGCCTCCATATTTGCCATTCTGATTGTCTCCAGGCAAGTTTCAGCTAATAAGGGGGCATCACCCTCTGGTCCCTGAGACTACCACACAGCCCACCATTACTGACACCGAAGGGTGGACTCCAAAGACAAAGGAAATGAAGAAGCAGCATCCATTCAGAAGCACACACAACAAACAAGCAACCAGATCTATTGCCACAAACGACCCAGCTGGAAAACAAAATTTCCTAAAAGTCTCTGACTTTAAATTTTGCACTAGAGAACAATATATGTTCATTATTATTATTTTAGGGGAAATATTTTTAGAAATAGAAAAATATCCATAGTCTTATCACCAAAGGACAACCACACCTAAAAAAACCAAAAACCAAAAACAGGGTCTCATTATGTAGCTCTATCTGGCCCTAGAGCTCAGAGATTACCGCCCACGTATTAAAGGGTTAAATGCCATGGCATTAAAGGTGAACAACATCATGCCTGGCAACGCTTAACTTTTTATTAAAATTGAAAATCAAGTTTGAGGTGGTTTTTTTTTTCAGCAGAACTAAAAATTAATTGCCTCTGAAAACCTAAAGGTTTGGTTTTTGGCCTACACATTGCTAACTATGAGCAAAGATGGTTCACTAAAGGAAAGCTTCCCTGAGTCTCTAAGAAAAGGTGGCAAGTGAAGGAACTGCAGGGGCAAGCTGTGTCCTTTGAAATGGCTTCAAAGGTTATGGTAATCATTTCACATTACCTAACCATGGCAGCTGGGGAGGAGGGACTTTATACATTCAAGACCTGGACATCTGCGAAGGTTTTCTCTTTCCTCTGAGCAGCTGGCCCCTGACATCCACAGAGAAGGTGCAAGCTGCAGGCCACAAGCAAGCACTTCCTTTCGTGTGTTCCCACACCTGCACTGAGGAAGAACACTGGAAAAGCTCAAAAGATCTCAGGCTGCCCTGGAGTCCAGCAAGAGTCAACAGCTGATTCAAGCCATCTTCACCACAGACCTACACCCCCTTCGGTGAAAAGATATCCAAGCTGTGGCTCTAATTAGTAACAACCCCACGGCAAAATAAAATCTGCAAGAAAAGAGATGGCACAAAAGCTGAGGGTGGTGGTGTGCACTTGGAACCTTAGCACCTGAGAGGCAAGAGGATCCCTAAGGCTTTCTGGGTAGCCAGTCTAGCCTAGTGGGTGAGTTCCCGGCCAATGAGAACCTATCTTAAAAGAGGTAGATAGAAGTTCTGAGTAGGACACTCAAGATTGTCCTCTTACCTCCAAATACTTGTGTACATATATGCATCATGCACACCATATACATGCACATGCATGCACATGAGCATTCATGTACACACATGAGAGAGAGAGAGAGAGGTCAAATCCTATATCTCATGTCAACTCCATAGAGAAGAGCAAGGGTCTTGCCTTGCAGCAAGGAACTATATAGCAAAAGATAAACACACTGCTGAGAAGAAGCATCAATAGTGGGAAAAAAAATTTTAAAAACCTGTGATGCTAAGTCACGTTTCTGACTGTGCTATACCAGCTGCAGCACACAGACCATCTACCAGCCAGCAGAGTTTTTATGTTCAGAAATATCTCCCAAGAAAGATTCCTCAGATACAGTTCTTTAAATATAAATTATTAAAGAAAAGCAGCTGTTAAAAGTTGCTCTTTCTGTCTTGTGGTTAAACTCTTGGCTTCATCTATAGCAGAGAAGAGACAGACAGGCAGACAGACAGACAGGCTGAGGCATCTAGAATGGTGGACAGGCTCTTCATGTCTACATCCTTGCTCACAGAGCTATCTTGAATGTCCATCTCCAATCCATCAGCTCACCTTGCTCAATTAATACAGCAAGCACACTGAAAAGCTTTCTCTCAGCAAGGACTCCCTTCCCCCCCCCCAGGAAGACTTGGCATTCTTCCCCATAGGTCCCACAGCTTCTTCTCTACAGCTCTAGCACCTTGCTTCACTCTTTTTGTTTCTTTTGGTTTTTTTTTGTTTTGTTTTGTTTTTTGTTGTTTTTTTTGTTTGTTTGTTTTTTGTTTTTGTTTTTGTTT
>NW_022196897.1:89824203-89831263 GCF_008632895.1 Mastomys coucha
CAGAAATCTGCCTGCCTCTGCCTCCCAAGTGCTGGGATTAAAGGCGTGCGCCACCACCACCCGGCTTTGCTTCA
The DNA here is from genome assembly GCF_008632895.1 of Mastomys coucha. Classification (NCBI taxonomy): domain Eukaryota; kingdom Metazoa; phylum Chordata; class Mammalia; order Rodentia; family Muridae; genus Mastomys; species Mastomys coucha. The sequence goes on from NW_022196897.1 coordinate 89,824,278, forward strand.
CTCTTATTCAAGTTTATTGAGCAATAAATACTTGTCAAAGAGGCAGAGCCCCTATCTTTCTGGAGTTCATATCTAGAGAAAAACACAAGTAGTAAAGTACAATATAAATAGCGATTAGTAGTGCTGTGACGGAAAAGTAAAACAAAGATGATTCAATTGTGCGTGTGCACGTGCATGTGTGAGTATGTGTGTGTATATATGTGTGTGTGTGTGTGTGTGTGTGTGTGTGTGTGTGTGTGTGTGTGTGTGTACATGTTGATCAGCTGAATGGACAGATGTGCATGAATTGAATGGACTGAGGCATGAGCATCTACATCAATTGTGACAAATGCCTGATATGATCGATATACTTATTTTGGCTCACAGTTGAGGAAGTTTTGTCCATGATTTCTTGGCCCTTTCACCTTGGGCCTGTGGTGGTATGGTATAAGTACATAGGAGGAGAAGGACTGTTTGTTGTATGCTGACCAGAAAGCAGAGAGGGCAGGGACGGGGAAGAGCCCAGGGTTCCAATATTCCCTCCAAAGGCTTGTCTACAGTAACCTAACTTCCTTCCACGAGGCCCCACCCCCTAAATTTTCTGACTCATCTCCATTGCACCACAAGGTATTGATCAAGCCTTTAATGTCTGGCCTCTGAGGATATTGATGATCCAAGGCATAACAGGTATCCCAGGTACCACAAATACTACAGAGAGTGAATCCTGAAAGCCCGTGAAATCATTTCATTCATTTATGATCAGAGTGTCACTCTCCTGGCCTGGGAAACCATCATCTCCTCCTTCTCAGATGTGCAGTCAGAACCAAAGACAGCATCTCATCAGCATCCCCTGCCTTTCCAGACCTTGTGCTACACATCAACAGATGGACTCCAAGCTGCCCGCACTCGGCAGTGCTACCTTGAATACTTGCTTGCCTCACCCATTAGGCCAAACATCTTTAAAATCAGCTGCGTTTTGCCCCTTCTGTCAGCACTGCACTTCCACAGGAAGCTCATGCTTTTCATTTACATCTTCCTCCCTAGCCCTGGTAACAAGAGCCAAGATAATTTCGATAGCTTATCTTGCCTGTCCATTTGATTGGATTGAGAAACTACTGAAGAAGGGTAAAGCATGCTCTGTCTGTGTCTTGTGAGGGTTCATTCAGAGGCAATTTAACATGTGGGCTATGCTCTAGTTTAACCTAGCGACAGATTCAAACTTTTGAACAGATTTCTGGAGGTGGTGGAACTATGGAGGTGGTAGAGTTCAGATGGAGGGGGGGAGTCTCCAGTGCAGACCTTTGAAGTGTATCATTGGCCCTGGGTCCTTGCCGTTACTCTTCTTTCTTCCTGGCAGCTGTGAGGTGAACAGCTTCCCTGTGCATTGAGCTTCCTCATGTTTCTGCTTTTTCATAGGCCTAAAAGAACTGGAGCCCATTAGCCAGGGAGTGAAAATATGAGTCTAAATAAATCTTTCCATTTTGTTTTGTTTTGTTTTGTTTTGAAGTTGCTTCTCTGGGGTGTTTGTCATGGTGATGAGAAGCCTGACTCACCCATTGCTCCATACACAGGCATCCAGTGTCTGTGTTCTCAAGCATTTCCTCTCCATATTGAATCAGTTGAGCTATGAGACTAATCAAATAAAGCCAAATGAAGATGTCTTAGTTAGGGTTTTCATGGCTGTGAGGAAATACCATAACCAAGGCAACTCTTATAAAGGAAAACATTTAATTAAGGTTGGCTTACAGTTTCAGAAGTTTAGTCCATGATCATCATCATGGCAGGAAGCATGGCAGTATCCAGGCAGACACAGTGCTGAAAGAGCTGAGAGTTCTACATATTGATATGAAGGCAATGAAGGCAGCCAGGAGAAGACCATTTTCCAGGCAGCTAGGAGGAGGGTCTCAAAACCCACCCCCACAGTGACACACTTCCTCCAACAAGGTCACACCTCCATGGGCCAACCATATTCAAACTACCCCAGGTGTGTAGCTTTTGAGGCTAGGCCATAAAAGACATTGGAGTTTGGGCTGCTTGGAGCATTTGCTCTGAGGATAAGCCGGTCACCATATTGTTAGGACACTCAAATAGAAGGCACCCCTGTGGAGAAGCAACTCCCCACTCCTATGAGTGAGCTGACTGGCTTATAAATGCACCCTTCAGCTCCAGCAGAGCCCTCAGACACCTACAGTCCTCACCAGCATTCTGTTGTAAACTCAGGAGAGATCATGAACAGGACTGATTGTCTGTGAGAATCTTGAGTTCCTGACCCATACACAGAAGCTGTAGGTCACAAGTCATGTCTGTCTTGTCTTCAAGGCACTAAGTTCTGAGGAATTTATTACAAATGAAGATCTAGATAGTGTGTCCATCAGCAGATGACATCCGTGTGTGTGAGTGTGTTTCTGTGTGTTGGTGTACTTGTTTGTACATGTGTGCGGGCGTGTGTGCATGCATGTGTAATCATAGATGTGGAAAGCAGAGGTCCAATGTTAGACTCCCTACCTCATTTTATGAGACAGGGCCTCTCACTGAACCTGGGACTCCCTGACTTGGGTAGGTTGTCTGGAGAGCAAGCTCTAGAGATCCCCCCCTATCTTCACCTCCATTCCTAAAGCAGTGGGGTGACCTGCTGTCTCTGTGGGTTCTGGAGATGTGGACTCAGATCTTCTTGCTTGCACCACAAGCACTTTACTGACTGAGTCATCTTCCCAGCCATGAATGGTTCCTTTATGAAGACACTACTTCTACCACCTTCTCAGCCCCCAGGATCTTTGGCAATCCTGGGATAAAGCAGGAGTTCCAAAAATATTCAATGAATGTGCTGGTTAGTTCTTGTCAGTGTAACACAGATCACCTGGGAAGAGGGGACCTCGATTGAGGAATTGCCTCCATCAGATTGGGCTCATTTGGGGTCATTTTTTAGTGAATAATTGATAGAGGAGGGTGCTGGGCCACTGGGGGAGGTATCGTCCGGGCCTGGTGGCCATGAGATATTTAAGAGAGCAAGCTGAGCAAGCTGTGTAGCACAAGCTAGTAAGTGGCATTCCTCCATGGTCTCTTCTTCAGTTCCTGCCTTCACATTTTTGCTTTGGCTTCCCTTGACAATGAACTGTATAACCTGTAAGCTGAATAAACCTGTCTCTCCCCAGGTTGCTTTTTTGATCTCCGTGTTTGTCACAGCAACAGAAAAGCAAACTAGAATAGTTAATCTAAGTGAGAAGGCCACTGTTCGAGTTCTGATTATGTCAGGCACTATCCTAAGCACTTTTTATCTTAGTACACCAATTAATCCTATAAGAAGGTACTACCATCTCTGTATCAACAGTGAGGAAAGAACCAGAAATCTGAACCTGGGACATTCATAACCATTCTGCCAAACTATTTTTGCCTCCTTCATGGGCCCCCAAGGCCTTGGCAATAACTGTGGAGTAAATGAATGAATGAACAAATGAATGAGTTGAGCAGACATCTCCTTCACTTAATTACAAATTCGCTCAATAAATGACACAAAGTCTTTCTTACTGTCTTGCTATTCACCAGCTTGTCTGTGCCTTCTGGATTCAAATCAAATGCTAAATATAAATTGGATTTCATTCTTGAAAGGCACTGTGAAATTTCACCGAACAACCGCTGTGATCCAGCCAGGTCTCTGCTTCCCTGCCACCTGCTGCTCTCTCTGTTCTGCTGGCTTCCCCTCCTCCTCCAGCGACCACCTCCACAGCTGAGGTTTGGGAATAAAATTAGGCTGTCAAGGTATGCTGCCCTCATCAGACTAAGCTCCTCTTCATTGTCTTTCCTCACCCTGGCCTTTCCTTCAGATCCTCATCAACTGAAAAGTCCCTGGACACAAGGCCTGGCTGTGTCACCTGCTCAACTGAAGGAAGAACTGGGTTGCATCTCCAGGCCTCACTCCTTCAGGATCAAGAGCACCTTGTGTTTTAACCATTGATTGCAGGCTACTGTGTGAGGCACACTTGTCTCCAGAATTTCACTGGCCAAAGAGGGGGCAGAGGAGTGCACAGACAGCTCTAAAGCCATGCATAAGCAACATCACAGGTCCAGGGAGCATTCAGAGCATAGGGAGCTCTTTCCCCTTGAACTCAAGTACCAGATGGCCTTATTTGGGGCACACCAAGTTACTGAGATCTTCATGGCATAGAGTTGTGCTAGTAAAATGTGTTGTCAGGCTTAATTAGTCCATATTCTGTATATGCTCTCACTTCATTTCAATATCAATAGCTGCTAAAATTAAGGACAGCTCATTTTTAATGAATTAATTAGAACACCAATGCACACACATGGCAAAACACTCCAAAAATACAAAGAGACGTACAATGAATAGTCAGCCGCCCCCATTCCTTTCGACCTCAAGCCCTCTTTGCAGAGGCAATGACGACTACCCATCAGCAGAGTCTCTCCAGAAACAGCCCAGGTTTTATGAGTGGATGACATGCAAGTCACCTGGAAAGAAGGAACCTTGGCTGAGGAATTGCCTCCATCTGATTAGCCTGTGGGTATGTCTATGGGGCATTTTCTTGATTAAAAATTGATATGGGAGGACTCCAGACTACTGTATTCACTGTAGCCCACTGTACCATTCTGGATATGTTGTTCTAGAATGTATAAGAAGGCAGGTTGAGCAAGCCTTGAGAGTAAGCAGTCAGCTTTCTCCATGGCCATTGCTTCAGTTCCTTCCTCCACATTCAAAGGCAAACGACGACTATCAGGAACTTGACTAGGAAATATCATGTGTTACTCTGGCCAGGAATTGGCTTCATTCTGCCTGTGTCCTGAGAACTTGAGTAACACGTACTTCCAAGGTGATGGGCTAATTTGTGTGGCCAAGGAAATCTCAGGTTGATGCTGAGAAAGCAGCTGTGATTATTAAAGGATCCATGTGATATCTAATGCTGTGTGCAAATCAGACGAAACTCTTCAGATAAGTAAATATCAAAACTTGAATTTTTCAAGGAAATGGTCACGTCACCAAACCCCTTACGACAGATTTTTATTAGGTTTTTCTTAGTCCCCCTTTTGTGTTTTTTTTATTTGCTGTTTTCATATCCGTATAAAATGGACATATTACCCTCTCTAATCCCTTCCCACTCCTGCAAACTACCAACAAGAACTAAGGAGGAGGACCATTTGTCTGACTGAAGCACACATGCTGGGCTGAGGGATTCACACTTCTCCATCCACACCTGGCTCAAAGCCCCCAAATGACTTCCCAGATGGCCCAATGGTAGGGGCGAGAAGCTTAATGCATAGTCATGCCTGGTCATTATGAGTGCAAAAGATAGGTGTGTGGGAAAGAATGAGCAGGCGAAAGCTTTCGGAACATGACCTTAGGCTGGTAACTGTAAGCCTCAGCAGAGGGTCAAGAACTCACGATAGCTACGATTTGGGCCATGAACTGGACCCCCATTTCTCACTCCCCTGGCTGCCCTGGTCGTACAAAGCACAGCTCCCACTTTACAGAGGAGGAAAGCTGCAGGAAAAGATCTGTCTCTTTGGTACGAGCTAAGATGCAGCAACAGCCCATGTCTCGTTTCTATGGCAACACCTGGTGGACCAGGACCCTGTGGTCTCCACCAGAACTGCCTCCCAGCAACCACTCTGCTTGAATAACCACTCTTTCCTCCTCTGGCATCTTCGAATAACTCATTTTTTTTCCTTTTCTAATCTTAGCTAAGAGGAGGTAAAAGCCTTTTATCCCATTCGTGGCCACAAAAGGCCACAAACTCCAGAGCAAAACCACTTTGTTGAGCTAATCCATTTTAAGATAATGCATATATAGGAGGAGTGTTCTAAAAGTTTGAAGGTAAAGTGAATTAAAATAATTAGCATACTTGTCCAAGCAGGCTAACATAGCATTTTGAGTGTGGGGTGTATTGTAGAGACAGTTGTAATGTAGAGAAGGTGAGGTAGCAGGAGAGCTGCTTAGGCTAGGTGCACACCATAGCTCCAGATGTCTCTTCATAGGCAAAATCTCCATTACAGGGGACACCTCACATGGAGGTTGAGGGACTCCTGGGGCCTGGGTTCAAAACCCAGATCTTCTTCTAACTAGCATTGATACTCAACAGGACTCCTTCCCATCACTTCTTTCTCCTCTTCATGGCTTACCCTCACCTGAAAGCTCCTCCTGCTGAGAGCCAGGCCACCTGGGCTTTTTTCTTTTTTTCTCTTTTTCCTGTCTCAGCTATTACTGGCACATACCTTGGCCAAGATGCCTAAACATTCTGCACCGGTGTCTCCTCATACTTAGAATAAAAATACTTTAACGGTTAATTTATTTGTCAAGTTGGTTAAGACACTGGATGCCCAGATGTGGGTTAAACATTTGCCTCTGGCTGCATCTGTGAGGTTGTTTCTGGGTGACATTAACATATGACTAAGCCTGATGCTGATGGGCCCTGTCTAATCCATAGGAAGATAAAGCAAAAGATGAGGTGAGATAGAATATTTTTCTGTCAGGGTGGGAGCTATCTTTGGTTACATAGCAACTTTAAAAGTCAGCCTGGGCTAAGTGAGACTGGGCCTCAAAGAAGGGGAGCCTGGGATAACAACTCAGATAGTAAAGCGCTTGCTTTACAGGCATGAGGACCCGAGTTCCATCCCCAGACCCCATTTTTTAAAAACTGGTCGTACAGCTTACATATAGGATCACACATAATTCTAGCACCAGAGGCAGAGATAGGTGTTCAGCAGCCAGCCAGCCTAGCCTGCATGGTGAGTACCAGAGCAGTGAGCAACCATATTATAAAAACAAGGAACACATTACTTGAGCAACAACAGACGACAAGGCTGTCTTCTGGACTCCACATGCATGTAAACACATATGCATGTGAATCTACACATATATGTGCCCTGTACTCATGGAACACATGTAAATATACACACGATTCTTTTTTTTTTAACTTTTATTGCATTATCAGAAAAGTTACATGATTTCAATTTATCTGTATTTGTTAACATTTAAAAACATATTTTAATTAAATAGA
>NW_022196897.1:89832181-89832704 GCF_008632895.1 Mastomys coucha
TAGAGAGGCTGAGATAGGAGAAGCAAGATTTTAAGACCCTTATGTTATACACAGCAAGACACTGTCACGAACAAACAAGCTGACAGTGTATATAGATTGTACAGTGTTGGACCTATTTCTCCAATTACCAAGTTGGAGAGATCATTGGATGACAATCAACAAATTTCCAATTCCTCATATTATTGGATTTCAATCGATTAGGATATGTTGGTAATATTAATTTTCATATTAAGATATTTAAAAAAGTAATTGTCACTTCTTATTGTTTTTGTTGTAAAGGGTGGAATTAGATTTGTGTGGATTTGTTGAAAGATTGCCTTCTTGCTTCTTCTAGGGTGTAGTTTTGCTCCTTATGTTGATGCTTTCCATCTATTATCCTTTGTAGGGCTGGATTTGTGGAAAGATATGTCATGGAATATCTTGTTTTCTCCATCTATGGTAATTGAGAGTTTTAATGGGTATAGTATCTGGGCTGGCATTTGTGTTCTTGTAGGGTCTGTATGACATCTGCCCAGGATCTTCT
>NW_022196897.1:89833710-89841856 GCF_008632895.1 Mastomys coucha
CCTGGGCTTGTTAGATCAACTGGGAGTGTGGCTTTCTCTGTGTGTTGTGGGACTGGCTGCAGAGCTTGCACTCAAGGTCTGCTCTGAACCCCAGCCCAGACAGACCAGAAGGAACCGGAGTCACTTGGCTGGCGGAGTTCCTGTGTGCCTGGTCCCGATGGTACCAGTTACTCCCAGTGTTGGGACAGATGTTGGTTCCTGCTCACCTCCATCCTGGGTGTGTCAGAGCCGGCCTGCTTTTTCTTTACAATAGCACGATTCTTAACATTATAAAGCAAAAAGTTAAAAATTAAAATGAGAGCCTTCTCATGGGAAGAATCGAAACGTCTGCGTAAGCCATAGGATCAGGGCTGAGATGATGGTCCACTGGATGAAGTGCTTTCAGTGCAAGCACTAGGATCCCCACAAGTGTGGTCCTGTGAGACTCAGGCAGCCTTGCTGAACCTGCAAGCTACAGGTTCAATGAAGAAGCTGTATCTCAAAAACTACAGTCCTGAGATTAAGGAAAGGTCTCCATGTGGACCTCTGGCCTCCACAGGCACACAGATGGGCACATGCACCTGCACACATGTGAGCACATAAATATGAGGAAAGCACACCACATATACAACATCAAAATCAGGATAATTCAGGTCTCTGCATCTGCAACCAGGTCTCATTTTTCCTCCATGATGATATCTGTGTGAGCGACAGACTGTAACTATGGCGACACGTAAGGAAAACTATCACAAAAGGAACGGACGCCAGGGTCTGCTTACAGCCCCATTTGCTCATCCACCTTCGGTTTTCTGCCTCTCTCCAGAGCAGCTGTCCATCTTGTCCCTAGTCAGGTGGCCTCTGAATTGGATGAACTTAATTGGAGCAAATAAAGGCACTAATAACCAGACACTAGCACTTGAAGTTAATTAGCCACATGCAACGCAATTCTTTTTACTGTGCAAACCTAAGAAGAACCCTTAGAAAACCTAATGGGTAAGGATATGCCATTCGGGACTGAAATATCAAAATCTTGAGCTTTCCCAAGTGACCTTTAATTTTTCCAGTTTCCAGAAATAGCATAGCTTTCCTTTTAACCATTTCTAGAAATGAGATCTCAAACCCCAATTCAAATTGTAGGCTGACATCATTCCTTCCATCTTCCCAAAGTCAACAGAACATACAGACAGACGATTCATCACAGCAAACTCTCTTCTGGGAACATGTGTGACACACACTGCTTATATGAGCTGCAGCCGCTTTCGATTTCGATACCCTGTGGGATCTTGTAATCTATTTAAACTCCCTGAAGCATCTTTCCAGGAATGTCCATGTTACTGTTCTGGGCTTTAAATAATAGAAACAAGAGGAAAGGATCCTTTGGGTTCCATTCAAAGTCTCAGCAGTTTTATGAAATTATCATTGAACCCAGATGGGGTAACTATAATAATATTTCTCATGGATGACCCCTATTGGGGGATGACCTACAGGAAAATACATTGAAGCTGATTACAAGGCAGAATGACACAGGGCCAAAGCAAATGAGATCTCCCTGGTATGGCTTCAAAAGTTCATTTGATAGACAATCGGCCACCCATTGATCAAGCAGCACGGTGCTCGAGATTTGGATCTACAGTGGCCAAAGAAAGGAAACTAGCTCCTGCCTCTCAGGGCTGATTCCAATGGGATCAAGGAAAGTCTGGTCCTATAACATGATAATTGGTTACATAAGGAGCATTGCAGTATGCTGGTGCCACAATGGAAAGAGCAGCCAAGAACTGATAGATATATATCATAGATCATATATATACAGACAAGCTATTTCAATAGCTCTAGGCAAAGGGGTCTCAAAATGTTCCCTTTACCTTGCTTGGGAAGATGGACAGTATATGCAAAAGCATCCAAATGCAAGACAACTTTTTAAGTTCGAAGATGAAATAACTGGCCAGCTCTTACCTAACAAGTTATCAAAGAGCAGCCTCAGGCGGAGCTCTGGCCTGCTGGATGCACACTTTTCCTTTGTACTGGAATGTTTTATCAGTCAAGGGAAAAGGTTCGGATTATATAATGCTGGCTCCACCTACCTCACCCCAAATGGGACTTACTGCAAATAACACCCTAGTCAGCATCTCCCAGAAATATTTCATGAAAAATAGCTGTATGGGTGGAAGGAAGGAAAAGCGGAAGGAAGAAAAGGGGGGAGGGTGGGTGGGTGGAAGGCTGTAAAAACATCCACTCCTCAGAGACTCATAGTGAACCCTAGCCCATGGCAAACTAGGTGAATTGGATCAGTGTTTTGTGTCGGGCATATCTGTGACAATTGGGGGCTAGAACAGTAAATAACAACAGAAAAAACCCAGAGTTTTGTGGCATTGACATTCTAATGTGTGTAAAAAAAATCAGTAATACATGCTAAGGAAAAAATAAATAAAACTCCAGGCAGGAATAGGGAATAAGATGTTGTTATTTTGTCTGTGGTATTGGCTGAGACCTCACTCACAAAGTGACTATGAGGTCAAGACAGGAAAGAGAAAGGCATGTGGCTCTCTGTCAGGCAATCGAAACAGTATATGCAAAGACCCTGGGGTAGGAGCAGTTATCAGGTGCAAGGTACAACCAAGAGGTCAGCATGGCTGCTGCAGCTTGAAGATGCTGGGAATCTAGGATGGAAAAGGAGGCCAGAGCCCAGGTAGACACTTAGCTCAACAGTGAATAAAATAAGATACAACTGAAGGCTTCAAACAGAGCTCAATAATCTGATCCCAGCTTTAACCAGACTTCTGGTGGCTGTGTTGTTCATAGAGGAGGTAAGGGATGGGCGAGGAGGCCACTCAAAATCTCAGGCTGACAACTGATGGTGCTTTTGAGTACGGTGGAGGTTATGAGCAAGGATCAAAGTTGATATCTTTGAAAGTAGAGCTGGGGACAGTGGAAGAGAGATGGCAAGGGCAGTCTCAATGCTTCTTGTCGAAGAACAGGATGGGTGGGGTCTCCAGGGAAGCAGACACAGAGAGAGGAGAGGTCTGAAAACCAGATGTGGTGACTAGCCTATAGGCAACAAGTTTCCTCTTTCAGGACTGGAGAGGAACAGGGATGTATGAAGGCTAGAGAGAATAGCTAGGGTGGAATGGTACCTGGAAGACCATGGAAAAAAGCATCTCCCGAGGTGGGCACGCCTTCCTTAAATGCTGCTATGAGGACAGAGCACATTGGAAAAGGACCACAGGATGATGAAACTTTGTGAAATGGAAAAGTCTGTTTAGAATGGAAGGAGAGGGAGAGGGAGAAGGAGAGGAAGAGAGGGAGGGGGAGGGGGAGGGGAGAGAGAGAGAGAGGGAGAGAGGGAGAGGGGAGGGAGGGAGAGAGGGAGAGAGAGAGAGAGAGAGAGAGAGAGAGAGAGAGCGAGCATGTGTGCAGACACGTGAGTTTGTCCATGTGTATGTATAAATGCACACACATGTGGAGGGCCAGAGGCTGATGTCAAGTGCTTCCCTAAATGCCTTTCTATCCTGGTGTTTGTTGGCTGGTTTTTAAAAATATTTTTATTGCCTTATTTTTCTGTATTGTATGCATAGGGAATGGGGTGTATGTGAATACGTGTCTCATGGCACACGTGTGGAAGTCAGAGAACAGTTTTGTCAAGTTGATTCTCTCTTCCCACCTCTGAAAGAATTCCAGGAATCAAACTCAGGCTGTCAGGCTTAACAGCAAGCACCTTTACCCAATGAGCCATCTAGCCAGCCCCACCTTGGGCTTTGAGATAGGGTCGTTTATTGAATGCAGAGTTCATGATTGGTTAGACTACCTAGTCACTCACTAAATTTGGGAGATCTACCTGTTTTCCCCACCATCCCTCACTTCCCAACTCCCATAATGGATACTGGGGATTGGTACTAAGCCAGATCCTTCCTCGTGCTGGTACAGTAGACACTTTACCAACATTACACAGTCCCCAAGGAAGAGCGTTTGAAGACAAACAATGAACTATCTGCTTATTGTTATAGATTAATATCTCTATCTGTGATAGAGACAAGATAGTCATGAAAGGAAATGATGCTCTGGCAGGAGGACTCTCCACGGTAAGGATCAAAGATGGTAGGTGCCTCCTCTCAAAAAGAAAAGGCAGTGGGCCCAGCAAGTGAGTAGAGAAAGTGGGGAGGCTGCAGAAACACTCTCTGGGTGACTTGCTTTTCTTGGGAGATGGGGAGAGATTATGAAGGAGAAGGGAAGAACCAGGAACTCCAGAGTTTAGGCAGGTGGCTGAGCCAGGGAAACACAACAGTAATGCTGGGCAACACTTGATCCAGGGATGCCCATGGCAACCAAATGATAACACTGGCTGGCCTGGGCATGGAGTACACTCCATCCACACTCTGCTCATAACCTGTTTGCCTATAAAAACTACTAACAGTTCCAAAGAGCTTGCGTAAAATGCTAGTCTATATTAACAGGTCACAGGGGTTAAGAAAATACTGGGACCTCTAATTTCTCTTTTCTAGTCAAGTGATAACGCAGAGGCTGGTGTTGGAGGCCTCCATAGTGGAAGATAAGTTTTTGTCATGGTGTGGCGTCCCACTAAGAGGAAAGGAAGACAAACTGGCTCAGTGAAACCTTGGCAGAGTGAGAACTAGAAGTGAGAGCCTCACTTCCCCTGGGTGACCTTGGGCAAGTCTCTCTGAGATACAAGCTGAGCAGGGGGAAATATCTTCTGCCTGGAAAACCCTTGACAGGTCCATCAGGAAATACCAAGGATGCTACGAGGGAGAGTGCATCTCCCTCGGCTTTGTCACTCAGCTCCTAGCACAGAAAGGCTACCTGAGGAGATAGCCATACTTACTAGCCAATCAGCTCTGCAAATCATCCACGTGAACCCTAACCCATGTGAAGCATCTCTCCAGGCATCCAAGCACTGTGCCCCGGCCACCTCTGAATCCACATTCCTTGCTCTCCATTTATAGCCAGGAACTTGATCGGTCAACACACAGCTTGACTTACTCTGGCTCAAGAATAAATTGGCCTTTCCAGTGACTAAGTTCATCTATAACAAATGAATGAACTCCAGTTCCTGTAAAGACAGAACACTTCATAAAAGCATGCATATATCATAGTTTTCTCTACTGACATAATCTTTGACTTACAGAAACTTACAAAAAGCAACATTACAGAAAGAGCTCAATATCCTTTACTCAGCTTCTGTTAATGTTTCCTCCAACCTCCCGTGGCCATAATACAGTTGCCCAAACCAAGAAAACAGCATTGACAAATTATTGTTTACTGTTTAGATTACTCCTCCATGAGCCTTGCTCCAATGTGGCCAGCTTGCCTCTAGTGTCCCTTTTCTGACTCAGAATCCAGTCCAGAGCCTCATGTCAAACTTAGTTCTCAACTCTCTACTAGTCCAAGGCAGTTTCTGTGAGTTTCTTTGTCTTTTGTGCTCTTCCCATCTGTAAAGAGGACTGGCTGGCCATGCATTTTGATTTAGATTTGTCGGATCTTTTCTCATGATCAGATTGAACTTGTAAATGTTTTTAGGTAAAAATCCCCCAGAAATGATGTTTGGCCTATTCAGTGCACCAAAATAGGAAGTTCATGTTCATGCGCCTCCGTGTTGGTGAGAAGACCCTTGATGGGTCCATCATGTCTAATGTGAAATGAGACAGAATTCCAGCCCTTCTTATGAATTATGCAAATGAGCAGATGTTACCTTCTATGTTTGGTCAAAGAAGTGTAGAATAAGAACTTTAGCTCAAGTGTTCCACGTCCAAGTGTTTGCTTTTTCCCATTCTTGTAATGGCACCTGGATGGCTTCCATACACTTATCTCATTCTGCAGCTGCTTTTCCCCAGCCCCCCTCCCCCTCCCGCTTCTGCCCCTCTCAGCTCAGAGGCTCCTCAGTGAAGGTAGCACCAGGTAAAACAGGGGAGCAAACCGATGCTCCCTGCTGCTAACAAGAAGCTCCCTGGTGTGATGTGAAACACCTCTAACACCTGCACTCAACTTGGTGCAAACACAGGGAGCAAATCAGAGAGCCTACAAAAGCAGGAAGCCTGCAACTGATAAAAATGTTTAAGTAGTTCCCGAGAACCAAGGGAGGATAGCTATAGAAAAGACAGGCAGAGCTTGGTCGTGCTAGGAATAGTAACACACGGACAAGGCTTTCCATCAGTTCACGAACCCTTGGCACTCAGAACCTTCCTGAGATAGTTTCATCACGCATTAACATCCTGCCCTACATGACACACATGAGACATGAAGAGATTAAGGTAAGGGATGGGGCTGAAGTTCATAGTGAAGGTTTCAATCGCTCAGTCATTTACTCATTCAATCACCTATCAATCACAACCCCTGGGCTGGCTTTTTAGTCTGAATGCTGAGACATACTCATACCAGAGGCTATGGCCTCTGGACTGGAAGACTTCAGGCTTCCCCACAACCTTATCACAGGGGTCTAGGCAGGCCCATCCCCCACGCAAAGCACACAGACATCAGGCTTCTGTCGAATAGTTGCTCTGTAGCGGTGACTGTGGTGGGAAGGGAGGGCACTGTCTAAAGCTTGAGTGAGGATCGCCATCCTCTTGGTAGAGTAGATTCTCTTTGCCCTTCTTGTTAGTACTCAGAGCAGAGCCTGAATTTCTAAGTGGAATAAACAGCAAACCAGACATGGTATCAAATGAAAGCAGGAGAAGAGATCATTTAGGAGGAAGAAGAGGACCAACAAGTGGGGAGAGCAGACGGAAAGGCAGAAAAAAAAAAAAAGCCACGGTAGAAGGCTGGTGAGATGGCTCAGAGAGTAGAGGTACTTGCCACCAAGCCTGCCACCCTGAGTTTGATCCTCAGGACCCATGTGGTAGAAGTACTGAACTGACCCCCAAGGGTTGTTCCCTAGGTTCCACTGGTACAGCATGGCACATCTGTCTCCTGACACAAATTAACTAATTTTACAAAAGAGCACACTACAATGATATAAGTATGAAAATGTCACAATGAAATCCAATCCTTTGTATGCTTACTAAGGGGGGTGGGGGAGAATGGTGTCAACTTTAACCACAGATAAATTAGTCATATTTATATCAATCAATTAATAGTTAATGAATACTTAGCTCTCAATCAGGTCTATAGGACCCAAATTGATGGACACAGGATAATCTGAGCAGTCCAGAAGGCTGCAGTTGGACAAGATCTGGTGGATTCAGGGTAGTCTGGCTGTAGAGCAGAAACTCACAGTCCGTAGGGGTTCTTCTTACACGCAGAGAAGTACAGGGACAGCCCTGCTTTGTGTGGTCTCCCGCTGGGATTTTAACACCTACAACCATAAAACTCTCCAGAAGGAGTGGAAAGACAACCTCTCCCAGGAGTGAGCTTCTTTCTTTTTTTCTTTTATTTTTCTTTTTTTTAATTAGATATTTTCTTTATTTACACATCATACGATAGCTCCTTTCTTAGTTTCCCCTCCGAAAAAAAGAAAAAAAATTAAAAACAACAACAACAAAAACAAACCCTTGTTCCCTCCCCCCTCCCCCTGCTAACCACAACACCCTCTCCTGCTTGCTGGCCCTGACATTCCCCTACACTGAGGCATTGAACCTTCACAGGGCCAAGGGCCTCTCCTCCCATTGATTACTGACTTGGCCATTCTCTACTATACATATGCTGCTGGAGCCATTAGTCCCACCATGTGTACTCTTTGGTAGTTTAGTCCCTGGGAGCTCTGAGGGTACTAGTTAGTTCATATTGTTGTTTGTCCTAAGGGGCTGCAAATCCTTCAGCTCCTTGGGTCCTTTCTCTGGCTCCTTCATCAGGGACCCTGTGCTCAGTCCAATGGATGGCTGTGAGCCTCTACTTCTGTATTAGTCAGGTACTGTCAGAGCCTCTCAGGAGATAGCTATATCAGGCTGGATTATCCTTCCTTCAGTCTCTGCTCCATAGTCTCTGCAACTCCTTCCATGGGTATTTTGTTCCCTCCTTTTAAGAAGGAATGAAGTATCCACATTTTGGTCTTCCTTCTTGAGCTTCTTATGGTTTGTGGATTGTATTTTGGGTATTTTGATCTTCTGGGCTAATATCCACTTATCGAAGAATGCATACCATGTGTGTTCTTTTGGGATTGGGTTACCTCACTCAGGATGATATTCTCAGATCCATCCATTTCCCTAAGAATTTCATAAATTCA
>NW_022196897.1:89842658-89880158 GCF_008632895.1 Mastomys coucha
AAAAAAAAAAAAAAAAAAAAAAGGAATGAGCAATACAGAGTGGACAGCACCGGGACCACAAACAAACAACAAAAATGAACTTATCAATGGATTTATATAGTTTGCACATTTGAGGTGAGTGTGTGTGTGTGTGTGTGTGTGTGTGTGTGTGTGTGTGTGTAAATCAGACAAGAAGAGTTGAGCGAGTGATGTGGGGGGGGGAAGAAAAAAGAGGGAGGAAGTGAGGTAATTATATTTAAATAAAATTTAACATAAAATGTTCAGATACATTGTTGTCCACCACCTCAAGATAAGCCACATGGATTTGCAGATTCAACTCACAGGAAAAGGGGCCAGAGGAGGGTGAAAGGCCATCTTGACCTAAAGCTCAAGATTGGCATCTCATTCTGAAAGCTAATTTAAAAAGAAAATCGTGATCTACATGAAGGAAGTAAGATGTCAAGATGACACCCAGCTAAGGAAATGAGGCAATTTCTTAGCAGAGTCTCCTGGAGCAGATGACTTGGAGGGAGAGAACAGGGTCCACAAGTAAGCTATGGCCCCAGAAGCTGGGAATGCAGGACACCCAGAAGGAATACACATGACAATGGCTGTTTATCACACATGCCCGTGGTGAGCACGGAGTGACTGCGAGCCAGCATGTATCTTAATGCCTTGCACATCTACTCTGTAAAACACAAATGCTTGACCAAAGTTCTGCAGACGCACTGGAATGAAACCATCGAGTGAGAAGTACTTCTCAACTGTAGTGTGCATACAAAGCATTCAAAGATCTTGCTAAGACGCATTTCTGAAGCTCTAAGTCTAAGGGCAGGCCTAGGATTACGCCTGTCTGTCATGACCTAGGGTGACAAGACTAGGTTCCTGGTCTGTGGCCCACACTGTAAGGAGCGAGACACAGAATTAAGTCTACAAGCCTTGGTGATGGGACACCATCTCCCTAGCTGTACGATGCTCAGCCTAGCTGTACGATGCTCAGGCCTGTTCTCCCACCCCAGAGTTGCCACACTCACATCAACTCCCATTGCACTTTCTCTAAGCCACAGAGTCAATATTTCTGTTCGAGCACTCTCTTCATCCATACAGTGCATGAGAAGAGAGGTTGGCAGAACTGCTATGCTCACATCAGCACAGAGAACTAATGGATGTCCCCAAGTGTTCTTCTGGTGCCTCCAGAGGGACTTTGCTAGGCGGGAAGATCCACCTTACTTGTTTGAAGAGATAACTATCCATTATTTAAAACATAATCTATTAGCTTTAGCTTCATCTGAGACTGCAAATCAATGGGCGATCCTCAGTGAGACAGGGACCTCTGTTAGTCCCCCTTGAGCTCCATCCAACAAAGGCAGTCAAAAACCCCAGCCGGGACCTCCATATTAACTCTATTGTGAAATAGTGAGATGTGTGTGGGCTTGGAGAGAGCCTAACGTGGAGTGTAGCTTCAAGCTCTGTGTCACACTGTCTCTTGCCCCATACACTCAGGAAATACTACACAGTTGTGAAATATTTATGGGAACACACCTGAAGGGTTGCAGCCAGAGACTCAGCTGGAAAGATTTACTAAACCCGGCCATCAAGACTCTGTCTTCCTCTTGACTTCAGGGTCTACTTCTGGGCTTTCCCTACAAAGTGATCTCTCTCTCTCTCTCTCTCTCTCTCTCTCTCTCTCTCTCTCTCTCTCTCTCTCTCTCTCTCTCTCTCTCTCTCTCTCTCTCTTTCACACACACATACATACTTTCTCTCACTCTCTCTCCTTCCCTCCCTCTCTCCTTCCTTCCCTCTCCCTCTTTCTCTCCCTAACCAGGTAGTTATTACATAAAGCTGTTCAGAACACCTCAACAACTAAAATTAATAAGGAATTTCAGAGATAGAAATCCAGATTCTTAACATTTAAGTTTGACATGCAAAAAGCAGCTTTGTGAGTGTTCTTCCTGTTAGAGACATCATAAAACGATGGCTTAATCACTGGGGAATATTTATTCACAAATAGTGTCAGATAAGGAACTGTAAAATTTATCCAGCTGAGATGTTCAAGCATTCTATTATAAAGAAATAAATTTGATGTCTTGGACATATTATCCCGGTGCCACTGTTTATCACATGGAAGCTTATGTCCCTTTGAAATCTTCCTTTTGGAAAAGAATTCAGCCATTCACTGTGTTATTTTTAATTTTTATACTTAGCAAAGGATGGGGAAAGGTAGCGCCATTATGGCAACTCTCTAATGAAGGAAAATCCAAGAAATAATAACCCTGATGCTAAGGAAAAGATGAGAAAAAGGATGCTGAGAATGAACACCCTTTAGGTGTTCTGAGGACAACTGACATTTCTGTAGTGTAAGCAGAATCCACGGAGTACATAGGTGCAGACATAAGCTGGTAAAGAATTTCAAGGTATAATTATAATTAGATTGCTATCCACAAACCCATCAGTTGATTCTCATAAAGTTTGCCACTCCACATGGAAGCCACACAGCTTTCTGGGTTGGCCATCCTTACTCCTGTGAGACAAGATAAAGGGCACCACTATCCTGCCAGCCCTTCCATGGGAAATTATCTTTGAGGTTATTTCCTGGGACTTGCAAATGGCTGCTTTTCCTACACTAGCTGTGACTTTGAAAGAAACAAAGTCCCCATAGGCTCCACCAGCCACTACCTAGTGTACAGACTGTAGGAGCACCTCCCTGTGATCTCAGTTCAACCCACTCCCCCTACTTTCTCATGTATTCCCAAGAATGACTGCAGAATATGCTGGAGTTGGGACATCTGAAAGTAGGAAAGGCTGGCCATTACATCCGGGGCTGTTTTGTCCTCTGGTAATCTGTAGAAATAGGATGGCCTTCAATGCTTATGCCCCTTCAGTTGCATGGCCTCAGACAAAACCCCATACACAGGATGTTTGTTAGGATCCCTCAGCAACAGTGCAAATGGAGCATGCACAGAAGAAGCCCCGCCCACTCTTGCCTGATCCTTGCATGGGGTGGTCCCTGGACTTAGACACATTGGTAACCAGTAAGCCTGCTGCACATAAACAGCTCAGCATTCCTGGACCCAGACGCAGCCGAGATCACAAAACTACTTAAACGTCCCAAGATAACAAGGACTTGTCTATCTTCTACTCTATACACCCATCCACAGAGCCCAGAGGGATATGAAATTAGTGTCTCTAAGGGAACAAAGGAAAGATTTCACAAGACTCTCAGCGCATGAAGCCACAATTAGGCTGTGTCTGCTTAATTATTCAACAAATAATACTGAATGCCTATTAGAGAAGCTGAGACATAACAAAACACAGTCCCCACCCTCATGAGACTGATAAAGTTGAGAAAGCATACAATAAACAAATAGACCAAGAATAGAAACACCCTGTCTTCATTCAAAATGGATTTGACAGCCATTAACATATCTATGGCATAAGCAGATAATACAAGTGAATAAGGTCCAGTCATCCAGTGGTATTTATGAGAGGCTGGCTTCAGATTCCCTCATACAGATACCAAAACCTGTACATGCTCAAGACTTTTATATAAAATGTCATAATCTAGGTATGTCCTCCCATGTACTTTGAATTGGATCTAGATTATATATTTTATTCAATGTAATGATAATGCTAAATACATAGCTTGTCCTCATTTCATTTCTGTTGCTGTAACCAAATACCTTGACTTAAAAGTGGGTTTGAAGAAAAAAGGGTTTAATTCAGCTTACAATTCCACCATTGATGGAAAACTCAAGTAGAAACTCAAAGCAAATAGTCATATCATACCCACAGTCAAAAGCAAAGAAAACAAATGCACCCATGCTTGCTTACTCTCACCTAGACATCTCCTGACTTATGGAATTTGGAGCCCTCCACCTAGGGAATGGTGCCACCCACAAGGGATATGGTCCCATATCAATTAGCAATCAAGACAATCCCCAACAAACATGCCCATAAGCAAATCTGATCTAGCTAGTTCAACTGAGGCTCTCTTCTTAGGTGATTCTAGACGTGACAAGTTGGCAAAACTAACCAACACATAGCTGTTTTACTGTTTTATACAGGAACTGATGACAAGACAAAAAAGTCCACACATGCTCAGTACAGACACATTTTTTCCAAATATTTTCAATCCAGCCAACACAGAACCTGTAGATAATAAGAGCCACCTTTAGGTCAGATGCAACAGTGAAAATCAAAATCAAAATAAATAAATAAATAAATAAATAAATAATAGGGAGTTCTTTCTCCACAGCAGGTGGGAGGAGGAAATCTCCAGTGAGCAGCTGAATAGAAACCTAAAGTGAGACACAGTCACAGGGTGACAGGAGGGAGGAGGGCATGCGAGGCACAGAGGAACAGGGGTATAAAGGCTAGATGTGAAAACATTAGTCTAGACAGAGGGTGTGGCTAAAGGTGAGGGGCATATCACATAGGGCAGTGTTCTTCAAACTCTGGAGGCCAAGATGGAGCTCAGTGGTACAGGACATGACTAGCATGCAAGAGGCTCCGGATTTCATCTCCAGTACATGAAAATAACCAAGTTAGCCTTAAAGCCTGCCTGAACTGTCTAACAAGTATCTAGCCACATGTGACTAAGTTTAAGCAAACAATGTAAAATGCAGTTCAGCAAGCAAGACGGCTCAGCCGGTAAAGAGCTTGCTGCATAAATTTGACTACCTGAGTTTGATCCCTGGGACCTACATGAAGGTGAAAGGAGAGAAGCCATTGGAGAAAGTTGTCCTCTGACCCCCCACACATGCTCTGTGACACCCACATAGCCATAGTCTTATGTGTGTGTACGTATACACACACACATACACACACACACACACACACACACACACACACACACTACATATTCACACATTAAAATGTTAATTTAAACAAATTTAAGTGCCATTCAACTATATTCGCCACATTTTAAAGTTCTGTCACCTACATGCTACTGTCTATCACACTGAGAAGAGCAGATATGAACTACTTCTAGCAGGATGCAGGAAGTTCTCCAGAAGTGCAGTTACACAGCATTCTTTCTCTGAGTGTGTGACCTCTGGTGTCCCCTGGCAGAATCACAAGTGTGTCCACAATGAGCAGATGAATGGGTTTTCTGAATAGAACACTCTGGATTTGTATTGTCTCATAACCCAGCTGGCATCCAGCTGCAGACGGAGCCAAAATCACTCTCACATCTACTGGCCACACATGGCTGGTAACAGTTGCTCTGCTTCAATTTCCTTCTTCATAAAGTAACTATTAACAAATAATCACTCAGTATTTATCTTGTATGGAAATGATTTATCAAGCCAAGGTGGGGCTACAAAAATTACAGGATCCCAAGGAAGAGCACTTGAAGATTGGGAGCAGCTGCCGAACAGCATGATGTTTACATTCTCATTCCCAGGCCCTCCTCAAGAGCTGAAATCAAACCTAAGGAAGGTATAATACATGGGACTCCGCTGATAATCAGCCAACATTCCAGAAGACATCCTGCAGGAGAAGGCAATGAACCATAGCATGGAGGGTTTCCCAAGCACCGACTCAGGGGTGGCCACTCAGCCTCTGCGATCTGAGGCTGGCTGCAGTTTGAAAAAAAGGGGTCTTTAAAGACAGACATAGTCGGTGTTTACCAGCTTCTCTTTGGCTCATTTCCATGGCAACAGTATAAAGAAAGAAATTCGTGGACATGGGGTTCTTGTCTCAGGCTTTGACTCGTCATGTAGCTTCGAGGGACAAAAGGACTGTGCCAGCATATGCAGTGTGAGCCAGGAAGAGAAGCCAAATGGGAATGTGGCTTTCCACTGCAGTATCCCATATAGAAGTTGTTGGTCAAAATCTGAAGGCAAATGCTCACATCCAGCTCACACCCTCCACTTCAGCAGGACACTAGCCCCCTTTCTAGCTACAGGCTTGGGTAAATGCTCTTGCTTTCTGCATGTAGGTCGGGGGAGGCAAAGAAACACACACACACACACACATACACACACACACACACAGCGCCCTACTAAATAAACACAAAATAAAACTTCATTTTCTCTGCTTGCAATCAAAGATATGTTATGTGAAAACAAAATTACAATATTATTTCAGTTGTCAGACCAACAAAGGTCTTTTGTTGTCTGGGGCCAGTTCTTTAATTAGTATGTATTAATTACACACAATAATGGACTTTGTTACGACATTTTCATGCATGTATATAACTTTGATCATGTTCACTTCCTCATTGCCCATTCTGACGCTGTCTCCTTCCAACCTCTCCCTTTCTTCCTGAACATCTGCTTTAGTTTGGTTTCGTCTGGTGTTTAGGTAACCCAGTGAATTCCATTGAGGTTGCCTACAGACTTGCGTCTCTAAAGGAAAGGTCTCTGCCTCTTGCAGCAAGCACAGACTGCCTGTGGCTCCTGGAGGAGAGGTGGGCCTTGCGAGCTTCTCCCTGCTTGCACTTTAACAACAACCAACACTACTGACAGTAGAGAGAGGGGCTGTCCATTGCTCGTGACAGAGGGTTACTTATAGATGTGTCCGAAGTTTTAAAACTGTGTCCTGTCCCACCCACCCCCAGCCTAATAACTCTCTTCCAGGAATAACCAGAAATAAAACTAGCAATTTATATGAAAGGCTTCCATCACATATATTTATAGTAAGAGTAAAGAGAAGTCCTCTATAAAAATCCATCAATAAGAGGAAGGGTAAATGAGCTACATTGCCTGGGAGATATATTGTGTGTCAGTGTTCTAAAGCTTATTTTACAAGATTATTGATCATCCATGGAATATTCATTTCCTAAATTACCATATTATAGAATAATATAATTCTGTGTTAGATCCATATGGCATGCAGTTTAATTTTTTAACTCCGAAGGCACTTAAGAACACCACAGGAATAATCCATAATGATGATCCACATGGCTGGGAATTATGATTTTAATAGACTCCTAGACTGCTGGCTAATTCAAAGTGGCAATTAATAAAAATACTCACTGGTTGATTTGCTGAATTAAGGAATGATGACATCACAGAGGCTTTGCCAATGGCTCGCCCAGTTTTCTAGGACACTTCCGGGAAATTTAAGTCTGTTTCCATAGATTTGTTTTTATGAATATGAACATCCTACCTAGAAACGCTGGGTGCACAATACTTTCTTCCTCTGCGACAAGACAGATGACAAGGCAGAGAGAAACACAGAATCTGAGCCTCAGTGGCCCAGAGTTCATGTCCACAGGGACCCCCAAAGACATTAAGGTTTTCATTGTAAAGGTCACTTTCTTTGTATATCTAGGACCTAAAACAGGACCCCGCCTGTTGATACAATCGTTTAAGTGATAAATAAGTAAAGATAAATTCATAAATTGTATTATACCTCTTATTTAAAATCAGAAAATTTTAAATTTGCATGTTTTCTACATAAATCTACATGTTTTCTACACATCTTCTAAAAGTAATTACTACAAACCTAGCAAAAGTCATGTTTTAGAAATCACTTCTGGGGGCTGGCGAGATGGCTCAATGGGTAAGAGCACTGACTGCTCTTCCAAAGGTCCTGAGTTCGGAACCCAGCAACCACATGGTGGCTCACAACCATCCGTTATGAGATCTGACGCCCTCTTCTGGGTGTCTGAAGACAGCTACAGTGAATTACGCTGGAGCGAGCGGGGCGGAGCGAGCGGAGCTGTCCTGAGTTCAATTCCCAGCAGCTCACAGCCATCTGTACAGCTACAGTGTACTCATACACATAAAATAAATAAATAAATCTTTAAAAAAAAATCACTTCTGAAAGAATAGAGGGGTGTGTGTGTGTGTGTGTGTGTGTGTGTTTGCATGTTTGAATGTGTAAGTGTGCAAAGGCCAGAGTTTACATCAGGTATCTTCCTCTATCTTACTTGAACCCAGAGTAGAAAGCCAGTTTGCCAGCCAGATCTCTCTTTCTGTCTCCTGCATACTATGATTACATATAGTTGGGCTGCCATTTCCATTCAGCACTTTGTGGGGTCTAGGGGATTCGAACTCCTGTCGTCACAATTGTGCAGCAAGCACTTTACCTGCTGAGCCATCTCACCAGCTCCTAAAAGATCAATAAAAGGCTTATGAGCCGCAATAAGCTTTGGAAGCTCTGGGATGGGCTAAGAGAATATGGTTTTCTAGTTGACAAGCTTTGTGGGGTTCAGGGACGGAGTGTTTCTCTTCAGCAAGTGGATAACTGCTTCGCATTTCTTTTAACCATCTCAAAAGAATATGTTTTCCAATGGGATGCTTACGAGGTTTATATTCCCCAGAGTTGACTCTGGGAAATCTTAATTTTATTATGTCCCCTCTTGTGTTTTTGTCTTTAAGAGCCCAAGCTGACTCTGAACTCATCATTCTTCTTCCATGGGCTCCCAAGGTGCTGGGATTTCTTAAGCAATGTGTTTAGTTTTGCTTGCACATATGTCTGGGTATGACATGTGTGCGCCCATGGAGACCAGGCTAGAGAGGGCATCAAATTCCATGGAACTGGAATTACAGGTGGCTAAGAGCTGCCACATGGGTGCTAGGACTTGAACCGCGGTCTTCTAGAAGAGCAGCTAGTAAGGCTCTTAACCACCGAGCTATCTCTCTGGCCTCAAGTACTGGAATTATAAGCAAGCACCATCACATCCTGCCTCTTGGCAAGACTTTCAAATACCCTAGGCTCAGGTATCTCCCTAGTGGTGGAATTAATACACTGCTTAGGACAGAACCGGATTTTCCAGCATCAAATCCCAGCACTGCCGCTCACGAGCTCCGAGCTCCGGCAAGTTAAGTCAGCACCTCAGCTTCCTTGTTTGTAAAAAAAAAAAAAAAAAAGAGACTGAGCACACTGTTGATCTAGTAATGGATCACTATGTGTTCATGGCTGGATCAACCCTTAATCAGTCTTCATTATATTTCAACCAATTAAGAAGTCACAGTTACAAGTTGGAGAGGCAGCTGCTCTCACCTGGTAAATGGAGACGTTATCACCCTTCTAACCATGGGTGACCAGCACACCATGCCAGCAGTCCCGGAAATGGTAGCACTCATTAATGCACACGGCTGGATAAGCACAAAGGCATCAGCTTCGATGGTACTACCATAATGCCTTTCCATGCTAACGCTAGAGCACAGAAACACCGTTTTTTGCCTCCTAGTAGCGGATGCATAGTCCAGCCCACACTGCCATTATTTATAGCAAGTCTGTAAAACTTCTGATAATTCAGAGAATGCCCGTATTAGCAAGATTTCCCCAGGACACTTAGTTTGCAAAACAGGTCTCAAGAGCAGTGAGTGCAATCCTTCTTACAATCTGTATACATAGCGCAGAGGTTTTCATTCAACAATCCAAGAAAACGTGTTTCCAATAGCTAATAGACACAGCACTCGTTAAACATACAGTTTTTTCTTCCTATATACATCATATAAGCTATTCATATTAAAAAAAAAAAAAAACACCCAACATTAACCCATTTAATGGCACCATTTTATTGGCCTTTATTGGCAACAACACAGGCTTAGAAACCCTTAAATCTAAAGGAAATTAAGTGTTTTGCATTTCAAAAGTTCCCTACTGTGACCTTTAAACATTAAAATAACTAGAAGCACCACAATACTAACAGAAAGTACTAGACATCCTGTGGTCAGCTGGACTGGAAGACATGGCTGACCACAAAAAAAATAAAAATAAAAAAACCTCCCAAGCAAGAGAGGCTCTGGGAAGCCCAAGTGGAGGATATCCAGAGTTCAAGGCTCTGGCTTGGTGCTCAGTGACACTTGGCCTGAGAACCCAGGGCAGCCTTAGAGTGCTCCTTAATTTGTAAATACCCCTGAGTAATGCTGAGGTGGCCCGCCCTGAGAATTGCCATTTTCAAAGACACACAATGACAATTAACGTTAATTGTCACCCTAAAAGGATTAAGAAATGCCCAGGAGAACAGTAAAGCACAGCTCTGGGTGTGTCCGAGAGGGTGTGTCCAGAGATGGTCAGATTAAAGGCTTTCTGGGCTAACTCCTAGATATATTCATACTATGATGGTATCCTGGGGAGACAGTGAAAGGTAGAGATGGGGCTAGTTAGAGGAACTAGGGTCTATGGGAGGATGTCCTTGGGAACTGTACCTAAAGGGGACCCCTTCCTGCGTTCCTCCTTTCTCTGTTTCCTAACCACCAAGATATGAGCAGCTTTCCCTCCTCCGCATGCTCCTGCTACCATGTGCCCAGTTACAGGATGTCAAACAGGGGACGGATCCTCCATAACCATGAGCTACACAAATGGTTCCTCCTCTAAGTTGTTATGTCGGTTACTTTGTCTCAACAAGAAGAAAAGCGACTAATACAAAAGTTCCAAGGGGCTCTCTCTCCTTAGTCATCTAAGAATCCCTGCCACCTGAATTTCCTAAAGTCAGAAGATGAGTTAAACCTGAAAAAAAATGGCCAAGAACAAAACAACCAGGCAAGGTTGAGCCATGAATCATGTTTCCAATTTGCAATTTTTGACAAGGATGTTCATTTAAAACAGTAAGTCAAATTCAGCAGTACTATCTTTTTTAAACTCTATTTTTATCATTTTTAATTATGTGTTGGGGAGAGGTATGTGCACATGTATGCAGGTGCCCTCAGGGGCCAGAAGTGTGGGATTCTCTTAAACCTGGAGTTATAGGTGGTTCTGAGCTACCTGCTGTGGGTGCTGGAAGTCAGACTCTGCTCCTCTAGTCCTTCATGCTCTTATTAAACACTAAGCCATTTCTCTAACCCACTATCTTAAATATCCTTTCATACAATCACTGATAAGTACACAATCTAGCCAGACAAGAAAGGTTTGTGGACACCTGCCAGCAGCAAGCCTGCCTTAAAATTCTGATTCAGTTGTCTGAATAATGGTAAGGACCTCCTTATTTCAAAAACCTCTCAAAGTATCCTAAGGAGTGGCCAGGACTGAGAACCACTAGCATTTCCTAAAAGAAAACCACTAAAGTATGGTTAAAATCTCAGACTATAAGGTGCTACTAGTGGTAAATAAAATTAGGCTTATTTAAAAACACTATATTAGGAGATGGCTCAGCAGTTAAGAGCACTGGCTGCTCTCCCAGAAGTCCTGAGTTCAATTCCCAGCAATCACATGGTGGCTCACAATCATCTGTAATGGGACCTAATGCCTTCTTCTGGTGTGCATGAAGACAGTATATTCATATACATAAAATAAATAAATAAATCTTTTTTTAAAACACTGCATTAACTTTGTGTTTCTGATATCACTTCTGTTAGCCTCCATAAAGAGCCTGTGGCCAGTATTTAAGGACATCACCAGCCTTCCTATCACTGTCTTTGGAAGTGCTACAGCTGGCTTGTGTCCCCTCCACTATAATGCCCCTTTCAAAGTTCACAAAGCATCTTATGGAGCCAAAATCAATCACTTTTCTTCATTTCTCACCTTCTCCTTTGCAATGTTTCTCAGAAGAGGCTAGATCTGCCTTCTGGCCTCTACCTGGCTTCAATCCCATCCAAAGATTTCCCCTGTCCCTGGTGTTCCCTCCTCCTAGTAAGCCCCTCGTGCCCTGTCCACAGTCCCACTTCCTACCTCTGCTTCTGGGACAGAATCAAGTAGTAGCCATTAACATATCTGTGTTCACACATTTCTGGGTTCACAGGCCCACAGTCGTCATTCCAAGGAAGTGGGGTAAAGTACAGTCTTCATTCCAAGGAGGAAGATGTAGTCATAGGTGAAAATCCAACCTCAAAGTCAGATGCCATGAAGAAGGAAAATACTAGACAGCAAAGCATAAGGCAGGTTGAGGTAGGTGAGTCAGAACCAAGATGCCTGGCAACGCCCTTGATGAGAACTTTGTTATAAGAGCGAACCAGGAATGACCTCTAACAAGATGTGATAATATCTAGGGATTTGAATTAGTTACTTTCTTAGTATTTGCCTAGGAATATGTATGACATTGATATCTCATTTAGCTCTCTTAACCACACCATGAGAAAATAAATAAATAAAAAATAAAATAAAATAAAATAAAATAAAATAAAAACAATGCCATGAGAAAATTATGAGTTTCCCTAGTTACCGATGCAATATTGAGCAGCAATACAGAGTGGCCCAAGAATATCCATCTCCCATGTGGTCGAACAAGGATACAATTGAACCCCTTTGCCATTTCAAAGGCTGTGAGAAAACTCTTAGTGTCAAGCCGCCATCTCCTCTAGTAACTTCTCTAACCACTTACCTTCTCTCTCCCAAACCAGAGAGGGTTTGCTTTCTGAATTTTCATACCCCACACTCCAAATCTAGCATTCCTCCATTCTACCAAAATAGAAAGAGAGACAGGAGGAAAGGCACAGCAGAGGGTCAGAGATAAAGAAAAGCAAAGCAGACAGGAAGGCAATAGCTTTAGCCACAGAGACACATCAGAGAACACAAGATGCTCTTTGTAGGGCTCCTCCTCACCAGCCCAGACTCCCTTGGGTTTTCTTCCTGCCTGTTTGAAGTATTCTTTCCACTGATGGGGGTAAGGTAACTTTATATTGCATTGAGTTTTTCTCCCAAATCTCATCTCAAAATGCCCCGAGGACTCAGAGAAAACACCATGGAAATAAAAGTATGGGGCGGGAGTGGAGTATGTGTGAGAACACACCAGATAATGGAGCTATGGGGATTTTGTTTTAAATGGGAAAAGGGGAGGTTAGACGATACTGATCACATGAAGTCACCCAAAAGGTGGTTCCCAAAGAAGATAAAGCAGTGAGGACACGGGAAAAGCAGCAAGCAGAGTGACCTTGATTTAGCAAATGATCTTCATTGATTTTCTTTCACCTTCTTGCTTGGGTCTGGGAAATAGCCCAACGAGGGTGTGCAACTGTAATCTCTCTCTCTCTCTCTCTCTCTCTCTCTCTCTCTCTCTCTCTCTCTCTCTCTCTCTCTCTCTCTCTCTCCCTCTTTCTCACTCTCTTTTAAACTGTGTGTGTATGTATGTGTGCATGTCTGCTGAGTTTTGCCTATGGGCATGAATGTGTGGAGACTAGACCTGAACTTCTGGTGGGGTTGCTTAAGAGCTGTCCACTTTGTGGACATTTTTGGAAATATGCTGTCTCACTGACCTGAATTTCACCAAATAAGCTAGGCTGGCTGGCCAGGGAGCTCCAAGGATCCTGTCTCTGCCCCTCCAGCCCTGAAATTGCAAGCACACACCACCAAACCCAGCTTTTTCTGGGGGACCAAATCAGATCATCTTGCTTGTGAGATAAATATTCTACTCACAGAGCAATCCCCCTAGGTCCAGATTCATCTACTCCCAATGAAGTCAGGGAATTAAAAGAATACATTTTGGGGCTGGAGACATGGCTCAGTGGTTAAGAGCACTGACTGCTTCTCCAGAGGTCCTGAGTTCAATCCCCAGAAATCACATAGTGGCTCACAACCATCTGTAATGGGATACGATGCCCTCTTCTAGTATATCTGAAGACAGCTACAGTGTGCTCATATACATAAAATAAATAATTTTTTTTTAAATTCATATTGTTGTGCAAGGCCTACACCTTACATCCCAGCATTCAGGAGGCAAAGGCAAGTAGGTCCCTGAGAGTTTGCAGCCATCCTGGTCTACACAGTGAGTTCCAGGCCAGCCTGGGCTACATAGTGAAACTCCACCCCAAATATATATTTGTATTAAATATAATAGGATATACATATATTCCATGAAGAAATGCTGCCTTAGGAAAACCAACAAGGAAAGCAAGAACTCATGAAACCTTTCAGGTTGGTAAATGTTAGGCATCCCCCTTTTGAGGCCATTTAGAGAACAATTATGACCATCAACTCTCTGACATCTGAAGACATCCAAGCCTTCGCACCCTGGGACCTCAAGAAAGTCTAGTACCACCAACACAATGCTGTCTCCAAATCGGAGACAGTGTTTTAAGACCCGTTCTGAAGTCCACAAACTCTTGCAGAAAAGGAAGATACAAACTTAAATGTTCCGCCACCTTCCTCCGTCATCTGCTTTACTGAATGTCTGTCGAAATGTTTTCTATACAAGTTAAAAGGTGGGATGTGTACCCTCAAGATGGTGTCAGAGGGGCTGGCCAGGCACCTTAGTGGATACGGGCACCAGCTGCCAATGCTGACAACCCAAGTTCAACCCTAGGGACTCACACGGTAGATTCCATTTCTGAAGACGTGTCCTCTCACCTCCACATGCACCATAGCATATGTGAGCCCCCTCTCACACACATACACAATAAACAAAGTAAAACTGTAATTAAAAGAAATTCAAGACGGCATCCCGAGTGAGGCAGACTGTGCCCTCTCTGAGAGAAACGTGGGCTGCCTTGGATGGGAGAATTGAAGTGCAGAGTTGGCAAAAATTTGCGCACGTGGACATCTGTGTGCATGCAGCTCTACTAGACATTTGGAAAAACTCTGAAGTTTAAATACATATAAAATAATAGAGCTGGAAACATTAGAAATCATTGAATCTCATTTTGCCAATGGGGAGGGGGTGGCCACTGGCAAGTACTTGGCCTCTTACCAAGTTCTTAAAACTACCAGGTGGCAAGGTCCCCTGAACCACAGCCCCATCCCAGCATTTGGGCTCATAGGACCCCCAAGGAGTTAACTTTACTCCCCTTCTTCTTTTTCTTAGGGAGGGACTCCTAAAGCCCAGACAGGCCTGAACTCTATTATAGCAGGGCTTGCTTTGTGCTCCTGACCCTTCTGCCCTACCTCCCAAGTGCTAGGATTACAGGTGTGTGTCACCAGGTACTATAAAACGATTTCCCTTCCGACAAACAACATCAAATTACTTCTCTTCTAGGTCCAGATTTGGTAGCTCGGCTATTGTGTGCTTTACAAAAGACGGTATTCTAAAATACACTTTCCAATCTTTCAGCTTTATAAATTATTGTTTTTATTTATTTGCAGTGCTATAAATCAAACCCAAGGATTTGTACATTCTAGGCAAGCCCCCTGCCTCTCAGCTATATCCCCTGCCTTGTTCTTTTAGAAGAACAGAAGTTGATCCTTTTTATATAACTAAATAACACAGTTCAGTATTGCTATAGACAAGCATCTACATAAGACTGTTCAATTGATTGTTGTCTTATATCAAATAATTTTTATAATACTTATTTTTATTGTTACAATATTTTATAAATTTTAAAGAATATGACAAAAAAAAAAAACCGAAAGGTATTGCAGGCATTGAAGGGGGGTCTCTGGGAGGAGTTGGGTACAAAAGGGAAATAAGAATGTAATGTAATTCTATTTACTTAAAATATGCTTTTAAATGTTAACAAATTCAGAAAAATTGAAATCATGTTATCTTTTCTCATCATAATGCAATAAAACTTAAATCAATTTAAAAATGGCTTTTCTCCCCTCCATGGTACTAAAACTGAACAAGGGCCTAATACATGATATGCAAGAGACCTACCCACAAAACTATGTCTCCAGGTCTCTTTTTTACTTATTTTGAGATAACATCTTGCTAAGGTACCCAAACTAACCTTGAACTTACTTATTCTGTAGCCCAGAGTAACCTTAAACTTTCAATTCTCCTATGTAGGCCTCCTGAGTAGCTGGGATTGCAGGGTTATGTCACCAAGTTCATCCTGAAAATGCTATTGTCTTAACAGCTTTTAAAGAGACAATGGTATTATACTGAAGTAGCAGACTTGTTGATCTTGGGTTTAGAAAGTGGCCCTCAGGACACTGTCATTCAGAATATGAAATGACCAAAGAAAGCGTGAGAGCTGAGTGGAAATGCAAGAGGAATTTAGGGGTGGAGGTGAAAGGGAAGACAGAAAGGAGACAGGAGACGGGGAACTAGGGCAAAATGCTAGAGCAGGTGTGTCCAGTCTTTGACATTGCAACCAATTATCTGAGAAGTTCACAAGAGAATCATGCAGTTCATCTAGTTAGGGGGGAAATGGTTGGGGAGAGCAGGGTTGGTAAGGGGCTTGCTTTGCAATCATGAGAACTTGAGTTCAATCCCCAGAATTCACATAAAAAGTGGTAGCACACACTTGCAGCCCCAGCACTGGCCAGGTGTGGCAGTACATACCTGCAGCCCCAGCACTGCCCAGATGTGGTAGTACACACCTGCAGCCCCAGCACTGGCCAGATATGGTAGTGAATACCTGCAGCTCCAGCACTGGCCAGGTGTGGCAGTACACACCTACAGCCCCAGCACTGAGAAGGCAGAGACTGGCAGCCACCTGAGCCTGGCTAAGCAGACAGTCTGGCCTACTTGCACCTCCACACACATCATACACAAAAACACACTTGAAAAATAACATCAGAATATTTTAAGTAAGTTTACAGTTCTGTGTTGGACTGCTTTCATAGGTATCTTCAGTCATATATGGCCTATGGGCTTTGAGGCTTTTCAGTGGTTAGAATTTTCCAGAACTTTTTGGAAGAGCAATTCAGCAATAACTCTGCATGGTTATTTGTGCATTGCAAATCGTTTGGCCTCCCTAAACCTCCTTAAAATTCTCCATATGTTTGTAAAGGTAGAGCTAAGATGGGAAGCTGGGGGGAAATGGCATTTTTAAAAGAGGGGGATAAACTCCACATCTTTCTAAATGGATATACAAAGAAAAATATAGCAAACTTCAAGATGAACCAATTCAGTGGAAGCAGCTCAAAGGTAGAAATGAGCCTAACTACAAGTCTGGTCCCTGAGGAGTCAAAGGCTGGCAGTATTCCTCCATCAGCAGCAGACAGCAGGGGGCTGAGCCATCTCTGTAAGGCTCTGTAAGTCAACAAGTCCCTACCAGACCCCTGGGGGTATGAAAGCAGAGGTTAACAAAAGAGTTATCCAAAAATAAAATTGCAGAGAACCAGCTATAAGTAGCTGTTTTCTTGGAGGAGCGAGATTCCTTTTAATTCCATCTAGAAGAAATTCTCAGTAGGAACTAATCTCTTTGCATGGAGCAGAAGAACCCAAAGAAAGAGGAGTGTGGAGCAAGAGCAAATATAAAACCTGCCCTCATTTGCTGGGGCTTCAGTCCTGAGGAGCTGTAGTCCTCTGCCTAGATTACAGCCAGCATTTGGGAAGGGGCTACCTGTGTGTCCAGCTTCCCACTTGGATTCAGCTGTTAAGAGGATGAGGTCATGGGATTAAGACCAAAGACCCCCAGAAAAGAAGGACCGAATGGGAAGCCCAGGGGTCGAGCCGCCTACTCTCCTGTACATATGCACATTTGTGTTGCCATATGGCCTATGCAAGTGGGAAGAACACATTGCAGGCAGCAGGAGCCCCTAACCACCCTCAGCCATCCCAAAAGCCAGCCAGGCAGTGATCCCAGCAGAACGGAAATGGCAGGTGCATCAAGACTTTGGGATCCAGGATTACCCACCTCGCTCTTTGAATGACTGTTTTGTAAGACCAACACGACTTTATTCTACTCACTGCCCACAAATAAATAAAATAAAATAAAATAAAATGTCCGTGGCGTTACTAAAGTGAGAAAGGAGGGCTTGTCTCGGTGGCCATTTTTCATTCTTTGACTGTTGGAATAATGAGCTCTCCTTGCTCCAGCTGCTGGAATCATACAAAGGAGGAACACACATGGCTGGTAATAGATGCCCCACTACCTTTCCTGCAGCAGGCTAAGTCGGTGAGCAAGCTGACATCATGCCCTTTTCTGAAATGGGGGTAATGGTTTCCCACTGTAGAGAGACACACAAAAACATGTCCCAGGGTATGTTTCATCTTAAAATATTTTGTTACTTGACTACATAAGTTTCATTTGAGTTCTCTTTTCCCTGAAATTGCTTAACAATTTTGTAGCTCAAAATAATGTTCCTCTTGTGACCTCTTTGTATGGACCCCCTACTCACACACTTCTGCCAAGAAAATTTTTATTTAGACTTATTCATTTATTTTAAAGGAGCATGCTTAATGGCATGCATGTGGAGTTAGGGAACAATTCGTGAGGAGGTTGTTGTCTCCTTTTACTATGAGGGTCCTGGGGACTAAACCCAAGTCTTCGGGCGGTGTGCTAAGTGCTGTACCCACTGAGCCGTCCTGTGGCCCTCAGTTCTGTAAATTCTAATGTTTTCTGTTCTATACTTTGGCACTAGGATATTATGCTGTTATTCTCTCCGTGTCTGTGCTGTGGGGTCCTCCGGATTGTTCTCTTTGAAACGATGTTGAGTTGTTCCTCTGGGTGTTTAAGAGGTTTTTGTTTGTTTTTCTCTACTTTTCAGTGTTGAAAGATCCATGGAGGACATACCAATTTTGCTTAGCACTCTTTTCCTGATTCCTATTGCCAAAGACAGAGATGTAGATAGATAAATAGATAGAGATAGAGATATATAGATATATACACATACATACATATATCCACCCAGAAAAGAAAGGAAGGAAGGAAAGAAAGAAAAGAAAAAGAAATGGTTTCCAGAGTCATCATTCTATGGCTGTACCCTTTGGAATAACTTCCCCATTTTTATTTTTATTGTAATCATAAACATCCCACTGCAGTCTTTGTATTTCCTGTTCGTGACCACAATCTTCTCTTCTTTATGTTGGTTTCTGTGTTGTTCTTTCTGTGAATTGTCCAAACTTAACTGACTTTAATGAAGCTTTTGATTAAAAGCCCTTCTTCACCAAGAAACTTTTTTTTAATATGTCTATCCCAGCGTTTCACCTCCTCGAGTGTACAAGAGATTTAAAGGCGCCATTTCCCTCTCCCTAAGAATCTGCAAGTATTAACATCACTTGACAACAGATGATACAGGACCCATCAGAGGCCTGACACAAAGGCCCATAGTCACACTCATTCCCACCAGTCGATGCCTCGAGAGCAGGACTTGGAGATTAACATTCCATTAAAATGGCACTCCTAAATCAGTGGGTATGAAATCTGTTCTCATCATGGGCCCCTTGGAAAGCAGAGAGAATTCCTCGTACATAGAGAAGTGTGGGTACAGCACAACTGAATTTAAACATAGAATGTCAACGATTTACAGACACACAGGCTTTCCACTAAGCTTGAGTCGTGACCCATTAGTAGGCCATAAAACTGATTTAGTCATGAGTAGTTTGAAAGGAAAGAAAGGAAACGGTAAAGAGTAAAAAAGTAGGGGGTGCTGGGTCCTATCTCCTGGCCCTATTGTTTGCATTATGCATACAGGAGCATGTGTGTAGACCAAAGTACAAAGTATTCCACTTCTAGTACACTGCCATCAAGATGATTTCAAAAAGACCAGACCCTACAGGCTCACAGCACACAGGAGAGAATAAATATATGAGCTTAAGGAGGAGGATGCCACCCTACTTTGCTGCTCAGAGTCCCAGAAAAGAGAACCACCTCTCATGCAAGTTGTAGCCAGAAGAGTTGGTGCCAAGATAGAGGGTGTGAATTGAATGCCAATGTGATGCCCTCCAAGAAAGCAAGTTCTCCTGGTTCTGGGAGTGTGGACTACGGTGGACTCTAGCACCTGGAACAGACTCACTTCATGCCACAAGTCACAAGCCAACAACTCCAATGCCAAGGGAACCTGCTGAGTGGCACAGTGGGTGAGGCACGATGAGAAGGCGGGACTCTATGATGTTTACCTGGAAGGGGGTTGCCTATCTAAAGGACCTGTTCCCACTGGAGAATACAAGAGACAAGGCCCAGGATTCTTGTTTCCAAAGATAAGCCACTGATTGAATCCATGCAAAACACGCTTTTTAATAGAGAAAGTTGCTCATCCATGTTCACTGCCAAACTGTTCCCAGCCAAGATATGGAATCAGCGTAGATGTCCATCATCAGATGAGTGGATACAGAAAATGTGTTAGATCTACACAATATCCCCCATATTTTTATTCATTCCCCTATAAAGAGCAAAACTGTGTCAATTGCAGAACAATGGATGGAACAGAAGATCGTGTTTGGTAAAATAATCCAGACTCGGAAAGACAAATATGTGTATTCTCTCAATTGCAGATTTTTATATATGATATTTGATACATATTATGATGCAAATGTATATTGGTATAAATATATATTTATATAACATGTAAAAATATGTTCCATAAAAGTAGAACGAAAACTATCGGAGGAAAGAGGATGAAAAGGAGGGAGAGGGAAAAGACAAATAGTGTATGTTCTCCCATATGTGAAGCCTAGATTTAAGCACATATGGATTTAAATAGCTTATAAAATGTATAAAAGTCATTGAAAAATACATTTGGAGGAGGCTAGGGAGATAACTAATCAATAATGGCTTACCTTACAAATGTGAGAACCTGAGCTTGAGCCCCAGAACCCACATCAAAATGCTGAGCATGGAGAGCACTTGTAAACCCAGCACTGGGAATCAAAGACAGGAAAATCTGGGGCTTGCTGGCCAGTCTATCTTCATTGACGATCTGTGGGCCAATGAGAGACCCTGCCCCAAAGGAGAGGCACAGCCTTACTCAAGGAGATAACCAAAGTTGTCCTCTGACCTCCACACAGGCACATACACAAAGGACACACAGTCATTAAAAGAAAACATTTTATATGATGACTAAAAAACTCTTTTGTAAAGATTCAGAAGAGAGAGAAAAATTAAAGAAAGAAGCCAAGAATCTTTTTAAAAGAGAGGAAGAGGGAGGGTAGATTATCATTCATGAATCCCAGTGCCGGCTGGACAATGGCAGAACACAGATAAAGATTGAGCAGTGTTAAGTCCTCCGCAGACGAAGCCAGGTGCCAGTGACATTGGAAGCTAACAACATTAAGGAGAGAGAAGGAAAGAAGCTCAGTGAAAAGGAAGGCTTTGAATGAAGGTAAAAGAATAAAAGCAGCTGGGCATGGTGGTGCACTCCTTTTTTGTTTGTTTGTTTGTTTGTTTGTTTTTTGTTTTTGTTTTGTTTTGTTTTGTTTGTGAAATACTCTTTCTGAAAAAAAATTATTTATTCACTTAACATGCCAATATCAGCCCCCCTCTTTCCAGTATCCCCTCATACAGACCCTTCTCCCATTGCCCCTCTCCTTCTCTGAGAGGGGAGACTCCCTATGGCAAGTCACTGCAGGACTAGGTGCGGTGGTGCATTCCTTAATCCCAGAGTTTA
Source organism: Mastomys coucha (assembly GCF_008632895.1). Taxonomy (NCBI): domain Eukaryota; kingdom Metazoa; phylum Chordata; class Mammalia; order Rodentia; family Muridae; genus Mastomys; species Mastomys coucha. The sequence continues at coordinate 89,863,680 of NW_022196897.1, forward strand.
AGAGACAGAAGACAGAAGACCGACCTCTATGAGTTTAAGGCCACCTTGTCTATATAGAGCTCTAGGCTAAGCTGAGCTACATAGAGAGACCTTGTCTTGAAAGAAAGGGAGGGATAGAGAAGGAGGGGGAGGAAAGGAGAGAGGGAAGGAAGAAGGGAGGGAGCAAGAAGACAGAACCAGATACTCAATATTCAAAACAACTCCCTACCTGCACATTCCAATTAGTGCTGAAGAGTAAGTCACCTCATTGGAAAACTCAAAACGCAGGAAGTGGGTTTTAAATTACCACAGTGGCCCTCCCCTTCCATTATAATCTATTTTCTCCTTTTCATTCTCCTCTGCCCAGGTCTTGGGATTCACTGTGATGCCTATGGCAGGGTCTGTGGACAAAGGAGACAGGACACTCAGCATGAGTGACCGTGAGCACATCATCCAATCTCTGGGTATAAAGCTAACCTCTAAGAAAATAGAGCTAATGGTGTTCCCTGTCCCTGCCCTAGTTTAGGGTACTTAGAAAAGTATGGAAATCAAAATAGGACAATGACTTATGGGACACTTTAAATCTTATCAATCATACTTAAAACTAAAGAGGTTTTGGCTAAAATGGGAAAAAATAAAATTCAAATGGTGATTTAATTTGACTACTTCTTCCCTGAGTCTCTGTATCTTACCTGAAAAATGTTACCTGCTAAACCAGCATTTACTTGATTGGTTGGTTAGTTGGTTATCTGCCTGCTTGGTTAGGTGGTTAGTTACTTGGCTGGCTGGCTGGTTACCTACTTGCACATCTGCTTGGCTAGGTAGTTGGTAAGTTAGCTGGCTGTCTGATTAGTTGTTTGGTTGGTTGTCTACCTGCTTAGCAGTTTAATTGTTTGCTTGGTTTGTTTGTCGGTTTTGTTGGTTAGTTGTTTGCCTAGTTAGTTGGTTAGTTGTTTGGATAATTGGTCGGTTGTATGCAGGTCATTGGGTTAGTTGTTTGGTTGGCTGACTGTATATCAACCTTCCTAGTTAGTTGGTTGGTCAGTTAGTTGGCTGGTTAATAGGTTTGCTTCTAAGAGATTTAGCCTGGGCTTTTAGTGCCTGGTAGCTTTTCTTTGACTAAGCTTCCCCTGACCCAGGATGCAGCCTAGCACACCACAGGTATGCTAGGCTACCCTAACAATCACACCAAGAAACTGGCATGAGAGCCAGTGAGTGCTTTGAGCCTCTTGAATGTGAGTACTGTCTACCCCAGGAAGTAGGCTGAACAAAGGCAATACTACCTCTTCACATCAAGGGAGCACAGCCCTGGCACAGAACAAACATTCAGCAATGGCAATGAAAGAGATGAACGGTACATGAAATTTATTGAAATTTTTAAACTGAGTACATAGGTGCAGGAATTGCTAACATCCATCTCAGATCTTGTTTTCTGGCACAAATTCATGTGAATTCTATAAAAAGGTAACTGGAAAACAAAAAATTATTTTCAATATTGCTGGCATGAAAAAATATAGCAGCCACAAAGGGCAGGGAAAATGATCGGTCCCCTGGACAAACTTATAATTCACCAAAGGGCAAGTTCATGACCATGTCCAACAGCCTCTAAATTTTATTTAGATGTGTTTAGCATGTGACTCGGGCCCGTGAGACAAAAGCAAAATGCAACTGCCTCTATCAAAGTGTAAGTTTTGAAGAAGTCCATAAAAACTCTTCAAATTCGTCAGTGCATTTGAGTCTTAACACAACAGAGGGAAGGGGGAAGGAGAAAAAAAGAAAATGGAGTTAACTCTCATATCCTCAGTAATTGCAGATTAGATGAAAATATTGCCAGGCATGGTGGTGCAGGCCTATAATCCCAGCACTTTAGAAGCAGAGACAGAGTTCCCAAGTTTGAAGCCAACCTGGAATACATGTTAAGACTCTGTCTCAAAAGAAGAGAGAAAAGAAACAAAATATGGTTTATATATTTGAAGACTCAAATAAGGAGAAGTGACAGAAACAAGGAGATCCCCGTGGCCCTGGTATGTTCATACCTTCTGTAGTGGTGCCGAATGGCAAGTTCAAAGGGAGACACCGTGTTCCTATCAGACAGAACTATACCACCTCAGCCTTGGTCTAGGATACACCTTCCTTGTCAGGGCAGGAACAAAGACAGTTACAGATAATCCTGAACAGAGGTAGTAGTGGCCTTGGTTTCAGAAGGACAGACTCGACAGCACACTATATGGACATAGGCAAATTACTTCCCCCTCAGCTTCCTCATCTAGACAATGTGAATAATTGGTCTTAAGAAATGATTGTGAAGATTAAACCCACAATAAACACGTCAGACACTCTGCATAGGGAGCAAGTGCTGGCAGAAAGTGTTTCTCTGATTTTAACTTAGACCTCACAGAGCTGTTTGGTAAAGACAGTCTCCAACTCCAGATCAATTTGAGTAAGAATGGCCTCATAATCCTTTCACTCACCAATGTCCACTGTGTGTTGTGAGTGAGAAAACATTTCTGAGGGAAGATGTCACTTCTCTCTCAGAGATGCAGTTGCTGATGCATGGTCCTCTCACACCGGATCAACAACTCAGAAGTTCTGGGAGATGCCAGCCATCATTGAAGGCCCCTGAGCCCCATACCATCAACACCTGTGTACCTGATGCTCCTTCAAATCATGTCCTCAGCATGAGGAACTCAAGCAGTCCACTCCCGTCATACTGCAGAGCAAAATGGATGCCGATTGATAGTCCTCTCCACAGGGAATCGAGATCAAGTGCTCAGGCCTGGTATCATGCCTAAAGCCCAGCACTCCAGAGACAAAGACAGGAGGGTCTCTATGAGTTAAAAACCAGCTTGGTCTACATCGTGGGTTACAGGCCAGCCAAGGCTTTATAGTAAGATCCTGTCTCAATACACACACACACACCACATATATACACTCACACACAAGGTCACATGCACGTGAATATATACACACATACCCCCTCACATACATATACATACACACATGCACACACACATGCATACACGTGCATACACACACATACCCACATGAACACACATACCCACATACACATACAACACACACATACACACACCACACACATATATATACACACACAAGGTCACATTCACATGCAAATACACACACATACACACACGAACACACCCATACGCAAACACACATCACATACACACAAATATACACACATATGCACACATGTACACACATACTCACATACACACAACACACATACCCACCCCCACCACAAAAACACACACATATACACACAACACACACACACACACGCACATACAAATGCACACACACAAATACACCAAAAGAGATGACATGCTTTAAGGCTCAGTCTCTGTAGCACTCACTCTGTGCCTAAGTACCTTGCCTTCCATACCCAATCAGCTATTTCATGCAATCATGTCTTTGGGTATGCTCTTAAAGGCATTATCGGTACTATTTTTGGAAACTTCATCTAGCACCAGTCTTACTGAGCACATCGTGAAAATATCTGACTGGTTGATTTCTACACCATTGACCCTTAAACATGAGCTATATCCAAAAGGTCACAGGTTAGCAAGACTGTCCTCAAAACTGTGCTTCTACTAAAGAGACTAAGTTCAGAAGAGACGATTAAACCTCTTACTCAAACCTGCCTGATATTTTTTACTGGAGAGGAATGGAAAGTTGGTTTTCCTTTACCATGTGTGGATTGAGCTCCTTTCCTGTAATGCCTGGCTTTCTCCTTCGCTTCTCGTCTCAAGGCTGAGCCTGTGACTGGATGAACCATAGCATAGAAACTGCATGCTGTAGAAATGTCACCCAGCATGGCCACACCCTTCCTCCCTCAGCTCTGACATTCTGATTCACAACACTGATGACACCCTGGTGCCCTCTCCAAGGTGTAGAGAGAGATTTTTCTTAAAAGACCAAGAGGTGAGATCAGGTGACTCAGAAGAGATCTCATCAGGCAGGACACAAAGCCAAAACGAGGCCTGGAAGATACAAAGAACAGATGGCGGGTGGGCGGTGGGCAAAGCCAGGGGGCCTGAGAACCGAGGCCCTCAGGATGACGCTCCACCATGGGAGATGGCTGTTTGTCTGAGATGATGTCCATTTCACCAGATGGCCCACGAACCTCCCAGGGTCTCACCACCAGGTACGCTGGATGGTATGTAAGAATTTTATCTTACCTGATCAGAGAAAACTAACAGAAAATTAAAAACTCACGGAGTGCAACCCTAGAGGTTAATGAGAAAAGAATCCAGAAAAGTAAAGATATTTGAGTTTTCTAACAGTTCTTCCATGGCTTGACCACAAACTTGTGAAACTTTAAAAAAAACAATAAGAGTTTCCCTTTACAAACATCAATTGGAGATGGATGGGCTTAATGCCATTAGGAAACATAACTGACCACTAAATCTTTTATTAGAGGCTTATCACACACAGAAGTGATTTTTCTTTTAAAAGTGTGGCATCTCTACACATGTATGATCACAGTTTACGTGGTTACTAACCTTTAACACGGACTACATAGAAAACTCAAAAACTACCCACAATATTTTAGCTAGGGGCCTATAACAATTCAGAAACCATGACAGGCTTGGCCCGCAAATGTCATACACACACAGCAACAACAACACTGGGATCTGGGATGAAAGGAAGGACACAGGTTCTGCAGGTGATGTATTAAATTTTTGAATTACTGGATGGTTTTTCTTTCTAATTCAGCTATGGATGGAGAATGAGTGGTCACAACACAGTAAACAATGTAGAGCTCAGATGCAGGGAAAGACTTGGTTCATTTGGTGTTTTGTTCTTGTTTGTTTGTTTGTTGTATCTGCCTTCCAATCCGTCACCTACCAATTTGTGACTTGACAGCTCATGCGATCTGCCAAGCACCATGTCAGTCCAGCCACATCCAAACCACTCTACGGGACAAGTCCACCATCGTAAACCCAGCTGCCCCAGCGTGTCCACAGAGGCTATTCTAATCATTTCTAAGCTTCTAGGTCCTGTACTGCACTTGCCACACTGATAATAGCCTGTAACTCTCATGAACAGAGAATGTGGGTGGGTCTGGTATAACCTACTTTTTCTCCCTCAGTAAGGATCAAACCCACACTGTCATTCACACTCAGGCTATGCTCTACCACAGCTGCCCACACCTCCAGACTGTGATGTCACTACTAATTAGCCAACCTCCAAACCGGACATTTTAGTACTCAAAACTCAGTATGGTTGAGATAGTAATATAATCTGTGAGTGATTTCTCCTTTCACGCTTTACAGTTTATGGTTTAAGAACAGTGTCTCACTACACAGCCAATGATAGCCATGAACTCCCAAGTGCTGGGATTATAGGCTTGAGCCATCATAACCTTCCCTCACACCTTTATTATGACTAAAAGGTTGTCTTGGGCTGCCAAGATGGCTAGATGGGTAAAATGTATTTGCTGAGCAAACCGGAGGACTAGAGCTTAATTCCTAGAACACAGGTAAGGTGGAACGAGAAAACTGGGCCAGCAGTGATCTCCCTTGACCTCCACACAAATGCCATGTATATCCACACCAGCACTCTAACATGCACGCATGATAATAATAACAACAACAATAATAATAACACAAGCATTTTTAAATTAGTAAGAGTTGCTAGGCAAGGTGGTGCACATATTTAACCCCAGCACTTAGGAGGCAGAGATTGGCAGATCTCTGTGAGTTCAAGGACAGCCACAGCTACATAGAGAGACCTTGCCTCAAGTTTTTAATCAATTATTGGTAATTAATTAAGCTTATCTTGTCATTTCAAAGCTAGAATATTTGTTTCATTTTGAAAGATGATAAAGTATGGAGACACCTAAAGCAAACATTAACTCATTACTGGAAACTTTTATTTATTTAATCTTTATGTGTATAAGTGTTTGCCTGCATGTATATCTATGTAGCACATATATGCCTGGTGCCTTTAGAGTCCAGAAGGAGGCACTGCCCCCCCCCCCGGAACTTGAGTTACGGACAGCTATGAGCCACCTTGTGGGTGCTGGGAATTGAACCTGGATTCTCTAGTAAAGCAACAGTGTTTTTAAGCAGGGAGCTGTCTCTCCAGCCCCCATCGGAAGCTTTTAAAAGAACAAAAATACAGTGCTCTGAATAAGGGTGTGGGAAGTAAGTTAAAGAGAGAAGGGAATGACCACATTTAGCACAGCCTCTCATTCCTCCGACTGACCTGCTGTAGTCTTTATTGAGTTAATATAACTAGAACATTCCACTTGAGTCAGACTTCTCCATTACACTCACATTCAAATCCCTCCTTCAGATCAGCCAACCTCATCAGAAGGGCCACCTGCAGAGTCCACGTTAACCTTTCCTCTCACGATGCTTCTATAATATCAGAATTATCTATTGCTTTTGATCATGTGAGCATGGCTCTCTCTTATTGTTCTATCTTCTCAGATACTTTCCTGGAAAGGGGGATTAAAGTGAGTCTAACAGCAACAAGAAGACCAGCATGTAGCTAAGCTGAGACACATCAACGGTCCTCTCAAGGAAGTAAGGCTGTGATCACATAAGATACACTTCCTGCCAAGGGATTCACACTTCTGGCCACCAGACATGAGTGTCATCACCATAAACAGCCCTGGATGAAGGCTTCAAACTGACCCTACATGATTACAGGCAAAGATGCAGGAAATGAAGGACAAGACAGGAGGTAGGAGTTACCTGTATTCCTATGAGGAAGGAGAGCAATACAGCCAGTCTTTGTCTCAGATCTGCCCCTAAAATAAATGAGAATCGCAAAAGCAACAAAACATAGCTTCAAAATGTTCTGCAAGCAGCAATTCAAACTCCAGGAAATGGTCGGACTTCAAGATCCTGCCCTGTGGGTTGCATATTGCTAAAAGACTTCCAGCTGACTTGGAGAAAGTTAACAGTAACTTTTCTGACAAAGTGAACACAGTCCGTCATGATGCAGCTGAAGTACAACTGGGTTCAATGTAATCAAAGGTTGCTATATACAGGTAGAAAAATTTTACCTTGAAATAGCAACCATTTGTCTACTGAAACTACAAAAGATGGAATACATGTTTTTCATCCTGACACTCATCCAAGAAGAAAATGTGTTACTTTTTCTCACCAATTTATCTGCAGAAGGGAGTACTAGAAAAATACTGAATGTGGGAGTGAAGAAGAGATGGAAACGATTTCCAAATTCCACTTTCTTTCGCCTTCTTTAGAATCATTACAACTATACCACTGTCCAAATCTTAGCACCTGTGTTATGAGACAGGACCCAACCTCCTATTGAGCTAAGCACCAAGCAAACATAAGCTGTGATTGTCCCTTACACAATCAACACAGACTTACTGAGCACTTACTAGATGGGACATGTTGAGCAGTAAACAGACTAATTAAGTCCCTGCCCACAGGAGCCGACATTAGAGTGATTTGAACCTCAGTTTCAGTAATTCCAAAACCTGTGGCAAGGGGCCACATCTCAAATGCCTAAAGACACCAAACACAGGAAATAACTGAGTTATGTCTAAAGCTAACTGGCAGATCACCAAGCTGCCCCCATTATTTCTGGGAGAACTCTCAAATTACATTCTCCATCTTTACAGGTAAGGGTGGCTAAGTGGCAAAGGACTGATAAATGTAGAATGGGAGTAGATGGTACACTCTCCTTTACACACACACACACACACACACACACCTCTCTTCCATCTGCTGGATGTAGACAAGTCCCGCATCCCTGAGACCACCCACTCTGCTAAAACCATAAAGTTAAAGGAATGACCTTGGGTTCCTGAATCATCGCTTGGAAGTGAGACCTCCCAGATAGAAACTCTGTCTTTGTGAGTGAAAACACTGAATTCTCTGCTGTGGTTTTTGGATAGCTGGCCTGCTACTGTACTCTGGCTAGCCCTTAGCTAGCCAGAGAGATAAGATGCCCTAGCAGGCACCCCTACTTAGCCTCAGTCAACAGTCTCCAGGCAGCAATGTTGAACTTTTGTGGTCAAATTTGGAGTTATTTCAAAAGAATCTGGAATTGTTGATATTTTATTGTGGGGAAATTTTTGACTTTTTAAATGGTTTTTCATTTTGGGATCAGTGTTTGCCTTGCATGTATAGGTCCTGGGTTCAATCCCTAATACGACAAACACATACACATATAATTTGGTTGGGGCAAGTGTTCAGTTTTTGAAAACATAAATGGGAAATACGGTCAGTTTCCTACACTCCATCCTACCATCAGAACTATACCATATATATGATAAATTGAGATCTATATGTCCTCTCTCTTCAAACAGATTGAACTCCTCTAAGCAGATATATATATATATACATATATATATACGCCATCCATATATATCATATATCATATATAACACCTGTTATATCTTTCCTATGCTTATTCTGCCAATATACATATACTCCATCTTACCACCAGAACTATACTATATATATGTATATACATATATATACTATTATATGTGTGTGTGTTGGCAGCATAAGCATAGGAAATATATAACAGGTTTTTATATAGTGAGAACAAACCAAGAAATTCACTTCTTCCTTCACAACCACTTCCACTGTCATGTGTGCATTATGTATATGCAAGATCTTGTGCTAAGATGAGTCAAGCATCCCTCAGCCTTGACTGTGACTCTCATCTCTGGAGTCCTCTGCTCACTTTCACACCCTGAAACTTAAGCTGGCTCTACAGTTCTACCTGCAAACAGCTACAGTAGCACAGCTTCCTGACCATCTGGACCACCTTTCCTGAATGGCCTGGGATGTGCAGAAGGTCAAGGGTCTCATTTTTCCTTAGTGCTGAATTGGTTTCATCGTGTCTCCCTTCTTCTTTCTCTGACCACATAGTCTCTTTCACTCAGCTCCTCATTACTAATGGACATGGCTGTAGCCGTGTGTGCCCTCAGTTCTGGTGACAATAGCTTACTCAGATGGCTCACAGCTGTGGGAGGGCTGCTGGCCACCCATGTACTTAGAGGGTGGCCTTTTGAGAACTACTACTTGGAGGAGTTCTGTCTGTTTGAGGAGAAAGGACAGTGGCCATGGAGGGTGGCCCAGCAGGCTAGCAAACCACATGGCATCCAACACCTCATGGAGCAGAGCAAGTGGCAAGGAAGGCTACTGCACTCGGGTCTTGAGGAAGTACAAATGCTAACCCAGCAGACAGGGTTGGGAAAGGCTTCTTGGGCAGACAGAAGAGGATGTTAGGGGCATGTAAGTGCTTTGCAGCAATTTTAAGTTTGGCTGTAGAGAGACGTTTGAGTTAGAGTGTGTTCGTTCATGAAGGACCTGGGTGGAAGTCATCTATGTAATTAGACAGAGGAGGTATGAAAAGGATTAAGCATATTCATGTTTTATAAACCTACCTGCTGGAGGGTAAGTTTGAACTCATGACCTTTTCCTCTGCTTTGGGAACAAAGGGTTCTTCTGACCACTGAGAGCAGTGCCCCTTTCTCCCTTTGGTCAGGTGGGATCCTGAGTAGATTCATCCACAGTGCGTGCTGGGACAAGGAAGCCAGTGCCTGCCTGTGCCTGGGGCTCCACAAACAGTGCCTCTCGTGGCACATACAGGAAAGTCACCACGAGAGCAACAACCTTCACTACAAAGATTGCAGGAGGAGCTCAGGATGGGAGCGCACATCTACAGTCCCAGCACTCAGGAGGATCAGGAACTGGAGGCAGCCTGTGTACACAGTGAAGCTTTCCTTAAAAAAAGAAAATCACGCACACACACACACACAGAAAGAGGGGGGACAGACAGACAGACAGACAGACAGACACAGAGATAGAGAGACAGCCACAGAGAGTGTGCACGGAAATATAAACCCCCAGTCAATGGTGTGCATAATGAAATGTTTAGGAGTGAAGTACACTGATGTGTGAGACTTAGTGTGCATATATATAAATAATATGAGAGGGTGAGCCTGTGGCTAGGTTGGTGGAGTACTTGCCCAGCATGCACATACCCTGGGTTGGATCCTAGCACCATGGAAAGCGAGCACAATTAAGCACCCCCACCATCCCAGCACTCAGAAGGTGAAGCGGGAAAATCAGAAGGTCTGGGTGCTTGCTACGGGGGACTTGAGACGATACTCTGAGAAAGACACAGAGGTGGGGGGACAGAGACACAGAAAGAGAGACAGAGAGACAGAGACATGGACACAGACTGACAGAGGAGTGTGGCTGTGGTAACAGAAGGCTTAGCTAGTGTGCACACAACCCTGTATTTGATCCCTAAAACTCCAGAAAAAGAAAAAAAAATTAATGGATGGATGATATGACAGGGCAAAATTTTTTGGGTGCCAATCATATCATCTACATATTATATATAGGTGTTCACCTTATAGTTCTTTCAACTTTTTAGTATGTTTAGAAGTTCAATGCGATGTTGAGTGGGATTGTGTGGTGTACGTGAAACTATATTAATACCCTGTCATATTATGCCTCTGGAGAGACAGATCTACCTTCAAATTCCAGTGCTGTGTCATGTAACCCCTTAGGCCTGCCATGTTCTTTAAAGGCTTCTCAGCTCCAGCTTCTTCCAAACATAATGAACCAAACACAAAGAGCCATCTAATGGTATTGTTGTGGAGATTAAATAAGACAAAATTCTTGATCTGGAGGCTAATGCAGTACTAGGTGTTTCACAGGCATTGGTGCCCCTGCTCCAAAGTCAACAAGTCCACAAACTAGGACAAATCTCCAATAAATCACAAAAAGAAGAATCTTGTGATTTTCTTCCTCTTGCTGTATCTCAAGGGAAATTAAAAGAATAAATTAATTATGCTATTTTTACAAAGATAATGACCTTCCGGTAGTAGGACACTTGGAGCTGCATGTGTGAAGAAAGTGGTGCATGCATACCGTGGACGCCTCCTCACCTTCTCTGCCCGTGGCCTGTACACTCAGGAGCTGGCCAGGATGAGTAACACAGTCATAGAAGGATGATGGATGGGGAGTTGGGGAAGAATTGTACACAGCACATGGAAGCCAGAGCCGCCTGTCAAAAACCCCAGATGTACAAGAGAAAAGAGCCCCAAGATCTGCGACAGTGGTTGACACACTTCCAGAGAGTGTAGTCACGAGGCTGTCTGGGCTTTTAATATAATTACATGAACTGAGAGATGGCCTTGGGATCATAAATGAAAGCCTCCAATTAAGGCTGATTGTATGGGTTCAGCTGAGAGATGTCTAATGGGCCACCACACGCGTTTCACATCTCAGATCCGAAAGGTAGGAAAAGGAGCCCGTTAGAGACAACACCCAAGACAACATCCAGACTCAAGGAGAAGTTACACATTCCCATGTCATAAGACGAAGCCAATGCTCACTTTGAGAAAACGGGGGTCCAGTGTGTGAAAATCCATGAAAGGGTTAGCTGTATGCCCCAGATGAGATACCACAATCAGTGGAGATGCAATTTTGTCAAGTGTCTCTGTGTGCCTAGGTGATCACACACTTAAGATGACAGACTCCGAACTATTTTAGACAGTGTGCACCCTCTCTACCTGGAAATCTCATTCTCTTTGACATAAATATAAGCCTACCTACATGATTAGCCTATTATTAAGCCTAGGCTCTGAAATCCTTGGAGACCTCACACACTACCTGTATAAGCTGGGTACACGTCGTCCATTTGTGATAGAAAAGTTGCTGGGCTGGGACCAATTCTTACATCATTGTAGAATCAATGTGACACATCACTCTCCAGTTCACTGTGGCAACAGCGACCTGAAAGTAGCCATGATACGAATACTTACACCCAGCTGCCTGGCACTGGTGTGTGTGTTTGTTGGTTTGTTTTGGGTTTATTTGTTGTTGTAGTTGTTGATGCACGGTCTTGATTTTTTTGTTTTGTGTTGCTGCTGCTGCTGCTGCTGCTGTTGTTGTTATTTAAGACAGAGTCTCATTACAAAACCCTGGCTGGCCTGGAATTTGATATATAGACCAGGCTGAACTCATACCTAGAGCTCTCCCTACCTCTGCCTCCCAAGTGCTGAGAGAAGAGGCATGTGCCATCACAATACCTTTCTAAAAGTGTATTGTTAATAGACCTGTTTATTATTGTTATTTGGGAAGACATAAATTTGGGGGCATTTGTCCTACCCCACACACCTTATTTTCAGATGAGTCCTGGCTGAAGGAGGAGGGGTCATGCTAATAATCTGCTTTTGTCCTATGTGCCTCTGCTTATCATATGAAGGGTATACCCCTAATTCCACAGGTCAGGCTGCAGCCACAGATTCACCCTCTCAGGAGTGTAGAGCCAGGATAGAGGCTAGGTAGGTACTCAAAAGAATGTACTGTCTCCTCTTGATGTGGACAGCACCTCTAGCAGGTAGGGTCCTGTGCACAGGTTACCTACAATAGAACCAAGAAGTTATGTGAGAATTCAGCCAAGCCAGTTTGCAGAGGCAGTTGGAGCAAGCTACAGGAAGATGGACTAGCTCTATAACATAGAAAACCAATACCCTCAGCCTCTGAACTTTGCAGGCCGCCATACAATAAAGCAGTGAAGAAATGGAATAAACTTCCCTGGTTCGAATCCTGCCTCTGACACTTGGCCATGTGAAATGGAAGAGTCATTCCTCAGTCATTCTGGGCCTTGATTTCTTCATCTGAAGCCAGGGGGTTAATAACAGAACTTACTTTATAGGGTTGTGAGAAACCCTATAAAGGTGTAAGCTATTCTATTCTCTCTGTCAGTTAATTAGAGTTCCTCTCGTCAGTCTTAACACATTCTGAGCATGTCCCAGGAAGTTGTCTTGGGGCCTGGAGACCCACACATGAGATAGTTTGTAGAGCTAGGTGGATAATCTGTTTCTGAGTCAGAGAACGGTGGGAGATAGATCCCAGGCCATCCTAAACCTTTAGCAAATGATTTCCTAAACATATTCTGAGTATTTCCTAAGTATTGTATTTCCTAAGTACAATATGACATTCAAATAGAAAAGACACTGAAAACTTGAGCAACTGCGTGTCTGCTGCCTAACTGTGTGGACTGTTATCCCTGTAGGAAAAAGTAGCATCACATTACCCAAATGAAAAGGAAAGCACATGGGACTAGAGGCATGGCTCAGTGCTTCGGAGCACTTGCTGCTCTTGCAGAGGACCTAGGTTCAATTCCCAGCCCCTTGTCAGGTGGTTTCCAACAGACTGTAACTCCAGCTCAAGGCCCTCTTCTGACCTCCGTAGGTATCTTGCATGCATGCATATGCATGTGCGCGTGTGCACACAAATACACACACATACACACACACACACACACACACACACACACACACTTTAAAATTAAGAAAATGGAATAGAAAAGCACTTGGGATATTGGTATTGCTGGATCAAAGACAAGAAATATTCCCCATCCCATTGAAGGTTGGGTGTTCATGAAATTCATCATAACAGGAAGCCCAAGACAGGCTCCATGGTCCTGATTTTTATATACATTTATCCATTTGATTATATTCAGAATAGCTTTCTTAATCCATCCTCTTATTCTTTTCAAAACAAAGACTCTATTTGATAATGAAGTGTGTAGGTTTCAAGATATTTTTGTTCAGCTCTTTTTGACAAGGGCTTATGATCTGAACTATTCGTTTCAACACATTTTCTTTCAGACTCCCCATTTTTCTCCAGCCTTGCTGAGTCTGCTGTTGACATTTGGTAAATAAAAAGGCAAGTGACAGGAGAGGCATTCACTACTAGGGTGGAGGAGGGGCAGCTTGGGGGTGTCACATCTCTTCAGGCATCTAGTCCCTGACTCACAGGAGTAGTGTAAGATATGCCCTCTACTTACTGGCATGCTTAAACACCAAAGCCATTTTGTGTTTCTAACATCAGAAGCTATATGTTTGTTTTTCCAGCAAAGAATAGATTAAACATACATAAATCTAAATCTAAATCAAATTCCCCTCGAGCTTAGGACAGGGAGATTCACAGCCTCATCTGAGTGGACTGAAGGTTGGTACTGCAGTAACTTTGGCCCTGGACAACAGTAGCTATTTGGCTTCACTTACATCTGCATTCATTGGTTTAAACACAGTGCTTAGCAAGAAGTGGTGGCACATGCCTTTAATCCCAGTATTCAGGAGGAACATTTTACTGAATAAACTTGAGATTGATATGAATTTAATAAACTAAATGTTACTATTATAATTTCTAATGATTTATTTTGCCTTTAATTATGTGTCTCTATGTAGGTGTGTACATATGAGTGTAGGTGCCTGCAGATTCCAGAAGAGGGCATCAGATCCCCTGGAACTGGAGTTAAAGGAAACTGTGAGCTACCATACATTGAGTACTGGGAACTGAACTCTGGTTGTTTACAAGAGCCACAAGTGCTCTTAACTGCTGAACCATCTCTCTAGCCCCAACTCTAATTAACAATACTAATATGAATGACAAGAAGAAGGAGGAGGAAGAAGAAGAGGAGGGAGAGGAGAAGGAGGCCAAGCCAAAGTTTATATGGGCTTCAGGTTGAAACCAAGACAGAAATATGGGAAATTCTTTGCTTTTCAGAATGAGGCTCTTTGACTGGGATTCCCATGACTGAGCTTAGCACTTGTCAACATATAGCCAGGTAAGCTTTGAGAAAAGATAGGCTTTTATTCACAAAGAAGAAAACTAAGACCCTGAAGATGAAGTATGTAATGAGAATTCTGAAATTTTGGGCTCTTTAAAAAAAAAAACACAGAAATATAAGAATATGTTTTCATTTTAATCCCAAGCATGAGGTATATGGGCTGCTTCAAATTGTCTACAGTAGCTGACTATGATTTGTCTCGTACTCTAGCAAAGGTGTGATTTTACCAGCTACAGATAATCTCTACAATTGTGTGATGTTTGGAATTCTGGGAACTTTTCAGAGAGTATATAAATGCTAGTGCCCTGAGAAGTGGGGTGGGTGGGTGTTGGTTGCAGTTTGTTAAGTAGTCTTGCTCAAAGAAGAAAGAAGAAATTAGATATCCTGACAGTGAAGGTCAAACTTGCCTCCAAGGAACTCTCTGCCCTAATCAACAGGAAATAGTCTATCATTGGAAATGTTGCCCCCTTTCCAACCCCTGACTTTATTCAAGATCTCTTTCCTTTCTTCTCTATGCTTTTTTCTCTCCTTGCTAGTGTTAGGGCGTTGAAAGGGTGGAAGGAATAAAAAGAACCCACAAAATAGCAGTAAAGCACCGAGCTGATGAGTAACCGTTGTGCTCTAGCCTCAGCCTCCTGGACTCATCCAACTTGACTTCCAGCACTCCAGTTGTTTCTCCTGGAACTTGGATGTTTATAGTGCCCATGGGCATGCCTGAGGATGAAGGCAGACTCAAGATGCACCCAGAGGATGAGGCAGACACTAGAGGCGTCCAATATTTCTTAACTCAAGTGAGACTTCAATGGTCGCCCGTTTCATCTTTAAAAGGTCACTGATGTTTTGTTGTTTGTTTTTTTTTGGGGGGGGTGGAAGTTGTGTTATATTTTTGTGGTAGTTAATATTTGTTTGGGTTTTTGTTTGTTTGTTTGTTTGTTTTATTTGTTTAAAGTAAGGTCTTACTATGTAGCTCTGGCTGGCCTGGAACTCACTCTGTAGACCAGGCTGGCATCTAACAGAAATCAGCCTAAGTCTGCCTCCCAAGTGCTAGGATAAAGGTGTATGTCATCATGCTTGACTAAGACTATAGATCTTGAGGGAGAAATAGTATCAATACTATTCAAATCTTTCCATAATACAGAGGGAAAAATACTTCTCTATTTTAGAAACCAGCATTACCTTTACACTAAAACCATGCCAAAGTTTTTCTTGAATAAAACACAGCTGGATGTGGTAGTTTATGCCTGTCTTCCCAGTACTCTGAAGCCTAGAAAAGGTTGTTGTAAGTTCAAGACCAGCCTAGTCTACATGGTGAGTTTGAGGACAGTCTTTATTACAGAATATGATTCAGTCTCAAAAATAAAAAAAAAAAAAAATAGATAAATATCCCTCAGGAGCCTAGCATTTCCTTTTGGAAGGGGTGGAAAATGGCTCAGTGATTAGACACCCACTTCTCTTGCAGATGACCCAGATTCAGTCCTTAGCAGTACCCACAACTGTTTCTAACCCCAGTGTCTCTGCTGACTCCCAGGGTACTACACGTAAAATAAAATTAAATTAAAACATATATTTAAAAACTTCTAGAAAAACAGACCTGGAGGAACTCACATCATGACTAAACTAGAAATGATCCCAGCAGCAAAGCTTAGCTCCCAACTTTCTACACTCAAGTTACATTGCCTTGTTAAAGGTTAATAAGTAAAAGTTTTGTCTTCATATTAATATAGACAGAGAAAGTAAAAAGTCATTGTAACAATTAACAGTAAACTAGACTAAGAAGGGAGTTTCTTCTCTCAGATAAAGGGTCTCTGCAAGATGAAAATGAAACTATACACAGCACCCTAGGTCACAATGAAAGACTGAATGTGGTCCTCCAGATGGGGT
>NW_022196897.1:89885158-89897309 GCF_008632895.1 Mastomys coucha
ACAGAATGTAGAATCTATGGAATGGGGCCCCGACTTGGCGGCTTGCACAAGGAGGTTGGGGAAGGGCAAAGAAGACAGACATGAAGGGTAAAGCTATCTCCCCATCTGTGGTGTACTAAACTGGGGGACCCCTGACATAGGCAGGCCCTTCTTCAAATAAAGCAGCCGCTCATAAATTCCTGTGAGTTACTGAAATGAAATAATCTAACAGAGTCGACCAATTTGAAGGGAAAGGATGTAAGAGGCTGAATTGTTTCTGGGTTCCTGGTCCATCCTGGGCATCACTGGAAGCACTAGGGAAGCACAGCTGGTGGAGAATGAATTCAGTGGCTGCAGAAGCCACCCTGGGAGGAGGGTACATGGAAGTCTCAGAGCAAGGCAGGGTGCTGGGTCCTCCTCCACCTTGTGTTCTGGGTACAGAGAACCCTTCACTTTTCCTTGACCTGGAATGCCACCATCAACCCTGACAACCTACCCACCCTTCAGAGCTCCACCCCCAACTCTCCTTAAAATGAATTGCAGTTGGACTTTATTGCTCTGCCCACATAGTAGGTAGTAAATAAGAGTTCAAGTCCCTCTTCAGGAGCGACTTCTGCAAAATGGTAGCTCCATATTCAAGTCCATATGCCCCCACCCCAGCCTCCTATCTGGCAAAACAAACATGCAGGCAATTCCTGCCGTTTGGGTGAGAGCAGTGGCAGGCTGTGAGCAGCTCCACGTCACGCACTGTTTTATACTTTGCCGCAGTCACCAAATCAGTACGCCCACCCAATAATGGTAGAGGTTTTATTACCTCTGTTTCACATGGGAGAGAGAAACAAGGGTCACAGAGGCCAAGGTCACATTGAGCAGAGGCCCACAGGGGATGAGCGCTGAGCCTGCACACAGCCAACACATTAAACGTTTGCAGATGTGAACTAAACGGGGAGGCAGTTAGGAAAGGTGGGTTGACTGATTTGCACTCTGCCATTGTTGCCTAGAACCCAGATGGCAGAAGAGAATGAAAGGCATCGCCCTTCAGAAACTTCTTTCCTAGAACAGAAAGTGACAGAGGCCTGTGGGCAGGGGTTCCATGGGACACAGTCAGGAGAGGGCACCTTCAAGAGAGCACTAAGCATGACCACAGACTTCCTATTATGTGGGATTCAGGCAAAGGGACAAGGAGAAAGGTGGTGCAACCAGCTTAGAACACACTGCAAAGGCCCTGCAACCTAGGTGCTAGGAACTCGGCCAGGGTTTCCCAGAAACAAACCTAGTTTTGTCCATTTTTCCAACAAAGGCAGATGTTTGATTTAGCCTTGTTAAAAATCAAAAAGCATAATGATGTAAATGACAGGCTCAGAGGCAGTCAGGACTTCAAGCAGGCTGTGGCAGGTCTCAGATAACCTGCATCGGACACATGCTGCAGAGACTAGCATGGAGCTGCGAGCTGCCCATCAGAGCAAGCTCCAGGCAAGGCAGGAAGTCAGGCATCCCCAGCAAGAGTCGCCTCTTCTCCCATTTCCCTCCAGACAGTGCTTCTCCCACAAACTTCTCGAAATGTCCTGTATGAAGCCCAGGCCTCTCCTAGGCTGCAAAGAAGCTAAACTCCAAGAACATCTGAAAAAAGCGCTAAGGTCAGACTGGATGCCCAGGGTTCACTCTGCCATCAAGAAGCCAGTCATGAGAATGGAATCCGTGGAAAAGCTCACAGGCAGACAGTGAAGCCACAGGTGGCCTTGTCCATGGAAAACTGAGTGCCAGGGTGACAGTAGAAAAGGCACCCCAAAAGCACAGAGAAACCAGCTCTAATGAGAAGGGAGGAGATAAAGGGCCCCAGAGGACAGCTGTCTGAATGGCATTCACTTTCATTCTGATTGACTATGTCTCCTGACCAGTATACTGCAAGAAAAAAAGCAGGGGGGGGGGGGGAATGTCCCAGACTAAGAGCAAAAGATGAAGATGGCAAGTCCCCTCGAGAAAGTTCTGACTGACTGAAAGATGAGCCAAGCAAAGACTCAGAGATTGAGAAGGAGCCAAACGCAAAGGTTGGAAGGGAGATCAGAAATCCAAAACCCTGTCAAAGAAAATCGGCTGACGTGGGGCTGACTGGGGCAACACGGGAAAGCTAAATTTCACATGTCACGGATGGCTGAACAGTTTTTAGTCTCTGCACTCAAATGAACAACATCCAGGGGGGTGGGGGGAAGCTCTCAGACGGTTTATAGAACTATCAAGAATCGGAGGAATGTTAACCAAAACCTCTGTGATTCTGAGCCAGTGTCACTAAGGGACTTCCTTATGCCTTCTTCATGCCTTCTCTCTCAACATTGTGCCACATATATAAAGCCAGAGGGTTGGAGTCCCTAGAAGGTCAACCACTGAACTTGGAACTACTAGAAAGAATCACAACAGAAATTCCTGAACACACAGACCCCTCATATCAGTGACTTTTAAGTGAATCAAAGGAAAATGGCTTTAAATCAAACAGTTATATAGATATAGCCCACCAAAACACTTCATGTAAAACTGGCATAAGCTCCTTCAAAACCGGCACTTCCAATCAGATATGGGAAAAGGGCATACATGGGCACGTGGGGGGGGGTGAGGGGCGGTTCTCCTTGGTCTTCACTAATAGCTGCAGCACTACAGAAACCTAAAATGAGAGGTTCGTGTGTGATAAGCCGAATGTATCTATAGCCCGGAATTCCACCACAAACACAGAAGCTTGCCCTCTGCGGGAGTCACAGCAATCCTTCTTATTTCAAAGACCATGGCTGACTGCGCAGTGTAAGTTTCAATGCACTTCTTCAGCAGAATAATTCCGCCCAAACAGTTACAACAGATCCACAAAAAATTGTCCGCGGAATTACAGAAATCTGTTTCTGAAGGATCGTTGGTAGTCTGAGCACCAAGTGTGACTGTTCTTCAACAAGCCTCTTGTAAATAATAGGTATACATTTGATCAATGCCTGAACCTTTTGCAAAATGCAATCAATTATTTTAAGTACCTCATTCCCAAAAGGAAAGGGGGGGGGAGACCTGTTATGAGCAAAGGGGGATATGCTATTTCGACACAGAAATTGCTTCAAACTCCCAGGTCACTCCTTGCAGTTAAGACAAAGTGAATACTAGTAACTGGAAACCCAAAACATCCCCAACATCCCACTGAACAGGTCCCTTTTATGCTATCCTAACTACGCCATGTCTAGCTAAACGAAGCGTGTTTGTGGGACCACCAGGAAGCATTTACAACTTGTCCAGAAAAAAAAAAAAATAAGAACGTGCCTCTTTCTTCACCGCCCACGATGCCTTCTCAGAGACAGATTTCTGACAGTTCGCCCGCTGGTGCAACTGCTAAGGGCAGAGAAAAGCCCAGTGGTGCTGCAAAGAGCCCACCACCCACCACCACGCGGTTAAGCTGCTCTAGACCCCGCCGCGGGCGCAGAGCCGCTGCCAAGCGCTTACCCGAGTCGGCCCGGCAGTGCCCGGAGAGGGCAGCCAGCAGCAAGAGTCCCAGCAGCAGCGACCGCAGCAGCAGCACATCCTCGGACCCGCGGGCTCCGGAGC
Organism: Mastomys coucha; assembly: GCF_008632895.1. NCBI lineage: Eukaryota > Metazoa > Chordata > Mammalia > Rodentia > Muridae > Mastomys > Mastomys coucha. Next base: position 89,888,708 of record NW_022196897.1, read on the forward strand.
TTCTCACGCCCTGGCAACGCACGGCGATCCCGCCCGCCCCGCAGAGTCCTCGCTCCCGGGGCCGGTGCTTGGGCTCCCGCGCTGCCGGCCCAGCTTTGCTCGGGCCCTGGGGCTTCGCCTCCTGCAGAGCCATAGGGACTGTTCATACATCCAGGCCGCTGCCTCGTTCCACACCGAGCCGGGGAGCCCAGCCCTCCGCGCACCGCTCCTCACGGGGCATCTCGGGCCATGGCCCGGGAGTCGGAGGGAGGCAGGAGGTGCGAGCTGGTCGCTCGTCCTGCCTCGGTCGGAGGCGGGCTCAACGGAGCCGCGGCTTCAGGCGCGCGGGTACCGGGTTTGCATGGAGGTTCCCACGGTGCAGCGAGGGTGGGACGGGCGGCGCCCCGGTCCCCTCCCCGGGGCGGGATGCTGCACCTCGAGCGCGAGGCTGCGAGACACAGAGACCCGCGGACCTGGCTCTTACAGCGTGCCGCCCACCGCCGCCTGCGCCCGGGTCTCTATCCCTGTGGGTAAACTGGATCGCTGGGCTCCGGCTCCAGCCGCGAATGCTACTGCAGCTCAGAGCGGCGCCTCATTGACAAAGAAAGCACGTAGCACCGGAGCGGGCGAGGGAGGCGAGGCAGGCGCGCGCGCGCATCCCCGCGCGAAACCACCGCGCGCCCCCCGCTCCCGCGCGCGGGGCCTGAACCCTGCCCTGCGCCGGCGAGGTCCTCGTTGAGGGGGACTTCCCTCCGCCCAGGGTTCCCAGATCGAGAGAAGGAAAGGTTGGCAGAGATAGTCCTCTGACCAGAGAAGGGACTAGACACTGTCATGGTCAACGTGCTGAGGAAGCTGGGTCTTCAACCCGCATCTTTGAAAAGCTTTCTGAGGATGAGCGGGAGAGCTTTGTGCAGGTTGTTCTCTGCTACTCTGAGGGGCTGGCAGACACCTGCCTGCCAGATTTACCCCCAAAGAACTAAAGGTGTTGTGGCCTATTTGCAATGAAACCCTGGACTAAATAAAACACTCTATAAACATTTGTTGTAGCCATACTATGAGAGAGACAGTGCACTGAGCTGTAAGACAACTACAAGCATTTCCAAAAAGTCTTGCCCAAATATGAGAGCTGACTAGTCAGTCCCTCCCTAGTGGGACGAAAGGGCAGTCAGCTGAGTTACCGTTCTGCATCTGGACCCTTGAGCAGGCTACCTAGCTCATAGATGCTTCAAACTACCTTCAGTCAATACATTTGCCCAGCTTGGTTTTGTGTGTGTGTGTGTGTGTGTGTGTGTGTGTGTGTGTGTGTGTGTGTGTGTGTCAGGCAGTAGGCGTATACGATACGCAGTGAGGGAAAAGCATTCACACTGACCTGGCCCTATTACATGCCGGGCAGCAGTAAACAGGATGAAAAGAGGCTTCCCTGCGAAGGTGACATTTGGGAGAAGACCAGAAGGAGGTCAAGAGACAAGGCAAGCTGAAGAAACAATCTAAAGAGATCCATAAGGGCAAAACCCTGAGGCTGGCCTGGCCTGATGTGTGTTCCAGGCACAGCAAACGGGAGGATGCTGAGCGATGGGAGCTAGTGCTCTCTCTCTCTCTCTCTCTTTCTCTCTTTCTCTCTTTCTCTCTTTCTCTCTCTCTCTCTCTCTCTCTCTCTCTCTCTCTCTCACACACACACACACACAGAGACAGAGACAGACAGAGACAGAGAGAGACAGAGAGAGAATGAGCGAGCTGGCCCGTGGTTCTGGAGCAGGGTTTACTCTCCCTCACCTGTGTCCACAGGAGAGCAAGCAAGAAGAGTGTTTCGCACAAGATGTATTTGCACACGCCAACTTCAGAGAGCAGGTATGTCCTATCATGCAATTCAGATTTGTTGAAATGCAGAAGTACGGGTTCTTAAAATCAGAAGTGCTCAAAACTATGAAACACTTCTGTGCTGTATCAGCACTCAAAAAAGTTCCAGGGCTGGTGAGATGGTTCATGGAGCAAAGTCACCGGCCACCAAGCCTGAGTGACATCCTGAGTTTGATCCCTGGGACCTACCTACATGGTAAGAGGAAAACAACTCCTCAGAGTTCTCTTTTCATCTTTATCTCTATATTCTAAATGAATAAAGTAATAATTAAGACTTGGGGACATGAACTCTTGAATGACTTCAAATTTTCAAATCAGATGCACTCAACCAATACAGTCTATAAAATATCCCCAGATCCAGATAACTCTGAAATATGCAACATTTCTGGCCCCAAAGCATTGTGGATGAGAGGTATCCATCTTTCCCCGCTGGGGTTGTGATTTACCCTTGCTCTTTGTTACGTTTCCTGTACTGTTTGGAGTTGTTTTAAGAAACTTACAAGTCAGGGCAGTGGTTGTACACACCTCTAATCCCAGCACTCAGGAAGAGACAGGCAGATCCCTGATTTTGAGGTCAGCCTGGTCTACAGAGTGAGTTCCAGGACAGCCAAGGCTACACAGAGTAACCCTGTCCTGAGGAAGTTGGGGGGAGGAATGGCAAGTGGTGATCCCTGAGAAGGAAATGGGGACAGGGAAGATGGCCCAAAGTCTAGGCAAGGTCTGACTGACATACAGAGATGAAGTGTGCCCAGCAGGGGTGCAAAGGGAGGCAGGAAAACAGGGCTTAGAGAGTCAACATGCTTCATTCAACATCTGTAATACATGGAGAAATGGGATGGGAAGAGGAAGGGACATTAGGGCCTATTCGTGGAAGGTTCTGGATACATCTGGGCTTTTCCTTAAAGAAAGAAAGGGAAAAGGGGGAAGGTGACTCAGTCGCAGGAACACCAACCTACATGGCTATCAGAGGAGCTGAGGACACAAAGGAGGATATGACAAGGCAGAACTCCAACCTTTCTAGCCACAGCTGCAGCCAGCTGTGGGGTGGGTTGGATTGAGACAAAAGAGACAGACTTGCTGGCCCAAGACATAAAAGATCTGAATGGGGAGAGGGCAGTATATAAAACAAAAGACACAAGGCTCAGCCACTGTTGCATTCTCCATGACAGTTAAAAGAGGAAACCCGGGCTCCTGCCAGAGAGGGTGGAGATACTCATATTCTGCCTTGTAAATAGGATTTTCCCTTTGCTATTTCTGCCAGACATAGACATGACACAGATTGCTTTTCAGTGTCTGGTTATTAGGTTCAGAGGCTCTGTCCTCCAACAGGCTGGACTTGAGGCCAGATGCCATCACATCCCTCAAGAAGCTCACAGTCCAGTGAGCAAAGCAGGTGCACAGTGAGCACTTTAGAACACGGTCAGCATGTGATAAAGATCTGTGAGCATCACCCATCCCCATGGGAACCGAGATACGAGCAGATTCCCCACCCCCCACGGAAACATGGACTATTTCTGCCTGCAGTAGGGAAAAGATGTAAAAACACCTAAAGTAGATGTTTTTCAGGCACAGCAAATGGCCAGGTAGGAAGTCACAAAAGGTTGGAGCATCATGGTGGGGAAGGGAAAGTATCTAGCATGGACCACACAGCGGGGGCCTTAGGGAAGGGGATATCCTGCTTCAGGGTGGGGGAGCCACAGTGCGCAGATGCCAAGAGCCTGAGGATCCAGACCTTAGCCAGTAAAGGGGAGGCCTGTTTCTGCAGAAGCAGAAATCTCATGAAGCTTACAGGGGAGTGGGTTCGATGAGACAGGGTCTTACTGCATAGTCCAGGCTGACTTGGAATACTCTGTCATGCAACCTAAAGTGACCTCAACTCATAGTAATTCTCCTGCCTCCATTTCCAAGGCAGAAGAACTACAGATATGAGTTACCATGCCATTTCTGGCTGATGAGTCATTGGTTAATAGACAAACCAACTCTTGTATAGATTTGCGTTTAACATCGCCCCTCTAACTAGCTAGGACTAAGAGAAATCATGTCTCTGTAAACCCATTTATAAAACCAGAGTGATCCAGGTAACTCCCACATGGGACTGTTTTAAGGACTGAGTTGATACATGTCAATCATTTAGACGTACCCTTGACACACAGCAAGTGCTCGATCAATCTTATTATATTTTATATGATAATCGCAGCCCTCTTAAACCATAAACTCTTGTATTTATTTTAATATTCTAACCTGAGGGTTTGGGACTTCCTTCAGGGTTGTTTATTGTTTAAAGGGACAGCTGTCATTTCAAGAATCTTTTCATCAAGTGGGCAGAAGAGCCAACTCTCAGTAGTGATTTCAGGCCCTGGGCTGAATTTTCTGCCATTATTCTGGGCCACACATCTCCCAGGCCTCCTTTTGCAGCACGCAGCTGTTGCTCCCAAAGTTATTTCACACCAGCATGCCTTCTCATTCTAGATGCCACTCCTCCCTCCCTCCCTCCCTCCCTCATCCCTTCCTTCCTTCCTTCCTTCCTTCCTCCCTTCCTGTAGCTAACTGAGTTCTAAATTCTAGTATCTGCAGTGAGCTAAGCCTCGTCTCTACCCTCACTGAGCTAATGATGGGGGCAGATGAGTAACCTCACCTCTAAGCAACGCTCCTCTCAGAGCAGGTGGAGGATGCTGGGAGATGATGAAGAGCATTGCTAGCGAGGAGGCTGAAGAGGTGAGCAAGGGATTTAACCTGTAAAGGAGAACTAAAACCTCTCCTTATAAACTGTAGTACCCTTTAGGGCCATAGGGTATGTTTCGATTAACTCAGAGAGTCTTCATTTTTAAGAAATAAAAGGAGACCTGGAGAGATGCACCCACAGTTAAGAGCACTGGCTGCTCTTGCAGAGGACCTGGGTTTGGGTCCCAGCACTCACACTAGCAGCTCACAACCACCTAGAACTCCCGTCCCAGGGGATCTGATGCTTTCTGCTCCCCCCTACTCCGAGGAATGCAGCACACATATTGTACCCACATATACGTGCAGGAAGACAGCCATATGCATAAAGTAGAAGTAAAATATATTTATTTAAAATGGAAAGATTTTCTTTTTAATATGACATAGTTCCTACAGAGACCATAAGACCCAAGGCCCATCCACCACAAGACTATGAGGCCTAAGTTGTCCACTTCCTCCAGGAATTTTAAATAAGATCTAAATGTGGTTTCTCTGGCTTCTAATGCCCTGGAGAAAATACTAGATATAACTGGGAAAAGTGCATTCTAGAGCCCTTCCTACACCTCACTGTTCTGGCCCTGAGAAAACTGCTTGGTGTAGCTTTGTGGGTACCTTATAGAAAGAACTGCCTGAAAGGGTGAAAGATATAGTTGAATTAGCAATGCTGGAGGGCAGTGGGCAGCTATGGGAGAAAACCAAGCAAAGAATTACGGATTATCATTCCTTGCCCCGCCCACTGTTCAGAGTGGGACTGAGGGAGAGCGAGGCCCAAGGAGGCTGCTGCAGACACAGAGGCCCTCTTAGTTTTCCTTTCCTCTAATATCCCCACCCATTCATTGCTCTAAAAAGGACTTCCCAGGTTTCAGCCTCAAGGCCTGGGAGGGCAGGCAGACCCAGCAAGACCAGGTAACGCTCACCAAGAGTGGCTGCCTGCCTTCCAGTGGATGAGGCTCAAATCAGTTCTCACAGAACTTCCCCTCCCCCACTCCCAAGCTTAGCAACTTAGTGTTTGCTGATTTGAGTTTAACTTCCGGTTGAACACATTTCCGCTCCCCCAGGTTCTAGCTAATTATCCTCTACGTCCTATAGCAGGAGGAGCCAGTAAATTCTTTCCCTTATTTTTAAGTCGTCAAGTCCCATCTTGTCTTGATATTTCTGATGCCTCTAGGATTCTCAGAGCAGAGACATGGTCAGCTCCCTCTTCCCATTGACACTATGAAGCTAGCTAATCTCTAGCTCCCAGATTCTTTTTAATTTTATTACAATTTTTTGTCAAGTCCTGTGGGATAGGGACTATCTGTGGGAAATGTTAGTTATTTACAACTAGCTGCAAGCCTTGACTCCATCATCCCATAATCCTCATCCCATAATCCCTTCCCATAACTTCAGTACTCCTTCCAGGGATCAAGAGTCACCCAAGATGGCCAAGGGTCTACCAAAGATGTCAAGGTATCTACCCACAACAAATAGAAGCACGTGGCCTAACAAATGTTTCCATTTAAATATTTATAGCTCCATTATTCATAATAGGCCGAAGTTGAACCAGCCTTCAAATATAACATTGGTGAAAAGATAAATAAGTTTGGTATATAAGAATATTCTTCTCCAGTAAGAACAGAATACTATTATGTGCTACTACACTGAGGACACGGTGCCAAATGGAAGAAGCCAACTACAGAGGCTACGTAGTCTATGATTCCGTTTCTATGACGTGTCCAAAAAAGACAAGTCCAAAGACACCAAAAGTAGATTCCTGGCACCAAGGTACTAAAAATGCTAATTGGCAATATGGCACAAAGTTTCTTTCTAGGGTGATAGAAATACTCTAAAACCAGATTGTGGTACAGGTTTCATCATTCTGTAAGTATATTAAAATTTATGCCATATTAATCCCATTGGAGGTACACTGGAGATTGAACCCGGGGCCTCAACAGACACCATATGAGGGCTTTATCGTTGAGCTACACCCTCAGCTTCATAAATCATGTCTTAATAAAGCTGTTCTAGAACAAAAGCTGGACCTGACACAGAGGCTCAATAAATCTTAGATGTTGTCACATTATTCTTTCTTGAGCACATAAAAGGGGAAGAGATTTTGTACTTAAATTTTCATTTAAAAGTACTATCTTTTTTTGAAAGGTCATTAAGAAGTATATAAAAATACATACATAAACTAACAAAGATATTAGCACATCAGCAATAACTGTCATCCCTGAAACACCCAGGGCTCCCTTTCATTTGCCAAAGCATCTGCTTTACAAGAAGTTCTGATTCAAGCATCTGGGACTAGAGGAATCCAACATCCATTTAGAAAAAAAACAGGTGAAACCTTAAATATCCACATTTTTCATTCTAGAGTGCCAGTTAAGTGTCTGACAATAGATGCTTTTTGTATACCAGCCCAATCGTATTTGCTATTTCTTCACAATGGCCACTTGAGTCATCATTTTGGTCTTTAACCTATGCATGAAGCAAATCTTGATTGTCCCTACTATGTCCAGCATGATGTTCTATGGGTTATGAAGATAGGTCAGGCAAAATCCATACCCTTGGGGGGTCTCAGAATACAGCAAGGGAAGAATAAAATTATAAAGCATTACTTATGCTATAGAAAACCTGACATATGAAGTTTGGTTTCTTCTAGTGTTGGGCAAGGCTCACCAAGGACACCAGAGCTGAACCTTGGCAAGCAGACAAGATGAGGGTAAGAAAAGGGGGCATTTCCATCGTGCAAAGGTGCAGAAGTATGAATCCATAATCGCTGATGTAGCTCTTCTGTACAAGGAACCACAAGTTTTGTTGAGGGAGGACATATCATAGGGAAGCTAATGTCCTCAGGGTTGGACAGCAACTTGAAAGCTGAATATCAAGATTTTTTTTAAAGATTTATTTATTTATTATATGTAAGTACATTGTAGCTATCTTCAGACACTCCAGAAGGCGGTGTCAGATCTCACTACGGATAGTCATGAACCACCATGTGGTTGCCGGGATTTGAACTCAGGACCTTCGGAAGAGCAGTCGGTGCTCTTAACCACTGAGCTATCTCTTCAGCCCAAATGTCAAGATTTTTGAACTTTGAAGAGATCAGTCAGGACTTTTCTTGAGGCTGATTTTGATAGGCAGAGCTCACTTTTTCGTCTACACTGTATTTATGTATCACCTCCTTCCCCTGCTCCAAATTTCTTGTCATCTCTTACTGCCACTAAATGGACAAAAAGTGAATTCTAGAAAGATCACTTGGGCAGGAAATGAGGTAGGAACACATGGACAGATTAGGAGACAGGATGGCAGTCAGGTCTGAGCCAAGGGAAGGAGGGGAGAGGAGGGGAGAGGAAGTGTGTTGGCTTTATAGTGGCAACCTAATGATGCCAAGTAGAGGGGGAGGAAAGAGAGGAGAGAGTCAAGAAGCCATATATCTGAGACTGCAGGAAAATAGAGGGAGGAAGAAAGAACCCTTGTTCTTTCCCTGAAGAGGGTACCTGGGCAGAGTCATCTGCTGGGTGGATCTAAGCATTAAAGCATGGGAAGGTCATAGGGAGGTCACCCAGAATCTGTTTCCAACAAACTCCATGTGATACCGATGCTGATGCACACATTTGGGTGACACAAGACAAATGTGTTAGCTTAAGCAAAGAATTTCTTTAAAACAACCATCCTGGACTTTAGCAGCTTTTGAAAAGCTATCCCTGACCTCCTCCTTCTAAGGACAAAACTGGGGTGGGTTCTTCTCTCATGGAGTTCCCCGCAATGACTGTGCCTTGATTGCAATGCTGATCTTCCCCTCAAGTCTCTTGGTTTTAGCTAATGGCACATCACAGAAGCCACTGTGTACAGTTCCACTCCCAAGAACAATGTTAAAGCCAGGTGCAGGCTTCTAATCCCAGCACTCTGGAGGCAGAGGCAGGCAGATCTCTGAGACCTACACAGGGTCTCACACAGGGAGTTCTGGCTAGCCAGAGCTACATAGTAGGACCCAGTCTAAGGGAGGGATGGGTGTAGGGAAGAAAGGAGGGAAGAAGGAAGAAGGAAGGAACGGAAGAAGGGA
>NW_022196897.1:89897524-89927959 GCF_008632895.1 Mastomys coucha
AGGGAGGGAGGGAGGAAGGAAGGAAGGAAGGAAGGAAGGAAGGAAGGAAGGAAGGAAGGAAGGAAGGGCCAACCATGTCAAGGTCTAACGCTGTACCTTTTCCCTTATCCATAAGGGAAGCATGTCCAATATTCCTAAGTCCTTCAGCCAGAGTCCTAAAAATGAACAAGACTGCACCTATGCCCAGATCTGTAGCCAGCACTGCTAGATAAGACTAACATTTTCAGCTCCTGAAACATTGGGGGTCATTTGTTGCCAGAGTACAATTTTTAAAGCCAAGCTAATCATGAAGAACAGACACAGTGTAGTCAAACATGATTTTTTTTAATGAAGTTATTGAACTGTCAAACATTCTTTGTATGGAAACCAAGAAGCTATACATGAGGTTATGGGATTGCTGTAATTATTTCGGTTACTAGCATGCAGGTTTGAGGAGAGCATCGAGGGTGTCAACCTTGGCTCAGTAGCTCTGGCTCCAGCGTCCTTCCTGGGGATTGGAGTCACAGGCCCCAGCTTCCTAACTTGTATTAGGGACATCAGTGGGAAAGTCTGAATGCAGAGAGGGGCTCAATGTGGCTTGTACCAGCTTGTGAGAGAGAATTACTAAAATTCTAGGAATTTTGTGAGCTACTTGTTAAACAATCATTCTTCTTAAATTGAATTACAAAAGTCACAATTAAACGCCATTAAAAATCAATTGTTGACACAGGCAGTGCTCACAGTCCATGATTTCAACATGCACGAATTCCATTTGCCACCATTTAGTTAAGTAATACTAATTTGCCTAGAATACAGACTCATTTTTTGTTGTCACAGCATAGTGTCAAGAACTGCATAAGCAGCCTTTGTTAACCCTTCAGACTACAAATCACTAATCCACACAGTGGCCAGGCACACTGTTCTTCCAAGGCTCTCACGACTAGTTATTGCTCATCTGTCAGTCCCAGCAGACAGAAGGGCGTGGCTGCGCCTCCTTTCGGTCTTCCAGAATAATAAGCCTACATAACATTTTACAAAACTGGATACTCAGGAGTAGAGGGAGGGAGCTCAGTGGTATGGACACTTACTGTGGAAGCCAGAGGACTTGGGTTCAAATCCCCCAGCAGCCATGTAGAAGCTGGGTGAGGTCATGTGTACCTCCAATTCCAGCACTGGAATTGGGGTGGGCTGGGAGATGGAGAGAAGGGGCAAAATAGTGAGTGTCAAGATCAGTGAGAAGGAACCTGACCTAAAAAATAAGGTGGAGACAGACAGACAGACAGACACCTGGCATCCTCTTCTAGTCTGTGCCTTTACAAGGGCCTGTGCATATCTGCACACATGTACACATAACTATACTACACTATGCACACACGCACACACATGCGTGCATACACACATGCACACACACACACAGAGAGAGAAAGAGAGAGAGAGAGAGAGAGAGAGAGAGAGAGAGAGAGAGAGAGACTTGTCTAGCAAAGGACAGTGACAACAGAGGCAGGCACTTGAGTAAAGGTAACTGGACTCAGAGAGCCAAAAGCTAATTGTGGGAAGGCTGACACATGTGCTGTGTGGATTATTCAGATAAATTTTGGGGACTGGGGAAGGACGAATTCATCAGCATATACAAACAAAGTGGTTCTGTCAAGAAACACCAAGACAGATATCCTACAGAGGAAGCAATCCGGGAGAAACTCATGTTAGAGGAACTGCCGGAGAGTGGCGATGCGCAACACACTAAGTATAAAATCCAAGAGACCCACTGCAACTTAGTCAAGAACATGACGATTGGCCAAGGAATAGGTGTGCATAACGGAGGCGGGTTAAGGTAAACCACGCTTCAAAATGACAGTGTTTTACATTGTCACAGCACATAAGCTTCACCTTCCTTGGCTCATCTCTGTAAATACTCTAACCATGATAGGGGCCTTTGTAATGCCTTCATAAAGGTCAGGAAACAATTTTAATTTTCTTCTATTGATAACAACCTTGCAGGGGCGGCTTGCACTCACCACTTTGCACTAATTGGGCTGCACATTCTGTTATCTCCGTGCTCGAGGTTATTTCTGTCTGTTAGATCTCTACAAAATGAGGTGTCTCTCTTCATGTTCAATGATAGCAGGCAAGTGGCTTGAAATTGTGCCCGATGGAAATATTTGCCCAATGGATTGGCAATCACTTGACAGGCTGCCTTCTTGACTGTCCAGAATTAAAAACGTGTTGGAAAACCTGACATCTGCCTATAATTCCAGCCCTTAGAAGGCCGAAAGCCAGAGGAGTATGAATTCAAGACCAGCCTAGGCTACATAGCAAGAACTTAGCCCAGATAGGTATGTAGGTAGGTCGGTCGGTCGGTCGGTAGGTAGGTAGGTAGGTAGACAGACAGACAGACAGACAGACAGACAGAAAATGATGTTGGAGAAACCATTAATGCAATTTTTACTTAAGTCTCACTATTAGCTGCACATTGTGACCAGGAGAAAATGAGGAAAGCATGTGACAGTGCATGACCACCATCAGACAGAACAACGTCTCATTAGTGAGATGTCTCAATGTGGCTTTGTTGTACTTCAGCTTTACATGTGTGGGGGCAGGGCACAAACATTCAAACACCAATCGTATCTGTTCATCAAAGACATCTTAATAAATCAGTTGTGTTAAAGCGGCTAGTAATGAAATAGACAAAGCCTGACTTTTTTTTTTGTCACCTCATGGCTGGATTATAGTCTTAGACTACATGCATATATAAGAGTGTGGCAAAAATGTAACCAATATCCTTTGATTCCATCATATGAAAACCAATATGGAACTATAATATTATAAGTACTCGCTGTGTGCTACCACATTCTCTATATTCATTCCTAGCAAACTGTCCCCCCCTCCTTTTCCCTGCAAGTCAGTAAACATTTACTGGAGATAGAAGACATAGTCAGGAAATTCTAAAGGGGCAAAATTATAAAACTGCTTCTTCCTGTGTCAACAATTACAGGTATCTCTCAGTCTTTTCATTCTTCTTGGAAAGAAAAGAATAGAATAGGGAGTAAAAAGAGGTAATCTAGATAATCAAGAGGTTTTGATAAATGATTCATTTCTCCTTCCAAAGCTGCCAAATCCTAGGTTTTATTTCCTTTGCTGGAGACAGAACAATCTACATAGTTCTGATTCTGGTAAGTCTATGTGGTGGTAGAAGGGTGGATAAACACATGGGTGTCTTCCTTCAATAAACTTGGAGTACTGTCACTTTTAAAAACTATTTGTAAAAGTTAAAAAAAAAAAACCCACAAGTAACATATTATCCATGGGACGCAAAGCTCTGCTTAGTTCTGCTTTGTTTTAGATATTATGGAACGTTTAGCAAACACTTTCTCCCCCTGCTGGCCAGTATATAACATTGCATTATATTGAAAAGAGTGACCAACTATCAAACTGGATGCTCAGACCACCTCAGGCCTGATGTAACTTGCTTGGTGTATGCTATGCATTTCTATTGAATACATTGCCAACATTTGCCTTACTGGAAAACTATTAGTCATTGTCCACTGGGTCTGCCATGGCCAGTCACTTGCTGATTCTCAGATTCTCCACGCTATCTGTTGGCATCATCTTTTCTCTGGCTGAGTTTGCAACAGGGTAAACTGAAATCTAAGCCTCCTTAAAATCATAATTAAAAAATGACAAGATAGATTGAGTGTAAGCCTCCAAATTTCCTTCAACAGGTGACTGTTAGATTTGCTCCCTTAACAAGTCTGCCTGTCTAGCACCTGCAACGCAGTGCCTTCAGAAGCAAGAAAAAAGGAACCAGTTCCCTGCTGCGGGAGGTCCAGGGTTGTGAACTACTCCCATGTGGGTGGGTGCTGGGAACTGACCCAGGTTCTCTGCAAGAGCAGCCTGTGTTCTTAACTACTGAGCCATCTCTGCAGCCCCAAATTTATTTACTTATTAGCAAATATCTTAGTACCTACTGCAGTCAGACAGAAAGCAAATGTCAAAGATATAGCGTCTACAAGATAAAAAATGGGGCAGGCGAGTCAGAGTTTCCAGTCAGTGAGACAGACTGGATCAAAGAAGGGATGGGGGTCATGGTAATGTCTCATATATACAGGTTCAATAGTGCAGACATTCAACGTAAGAAAAAGCATAAGTCAAAATAATAGTATGCATGATATGAAATGCTTAGAAAAGGTTGGAAAATTCATTCATCTATGCACACGAGTGCTCTATCTATACATATGCCTGAATGACGAAAGAGGGCATCAGGTCCCATTACAGGTTGTGAGCCACTATGTGGGTGCTGGGAATAGAACTAAGGACCTCTGGGAGTGCTATCTCTAAAACCCTTGAAATGCTCAAAATTTAATAAAATATTGTATTTATAAAAGGAAGAGGTGTGGCTGGAGAGATGGCTCATCAGTGAAGAGTCTTGTAGAGGGCCTGGGTTCATTTCCCAGTATCAGCATAGCAGCTCACAACCATCAGTGACTGAAGTCCCTAGGGACATGGCACCTTCTACCCTTTACAGATACCAGGCATCACGTGGTGGACGTAGGTACATGCATGCAAAACAATCAGACACATGCAAAAAAATAAAAATAAGTAAATCCTTTTTAAGGGAAAAAGAAAGCAATCACTTTGCATTGAGAGGACGGGCACTGAAACACTGGAGGACTGCACATCTTGCAAAAAAACTTGTTATAAATCTCAAGTGAAAACCAGTAGAAACTGGGCCAACAAAATAGTTTATTGGGTAAAAGCACTTAGCATATAAAGCTGGTGGCCCAAGTCTGGTCCCGGGAGTCAGTGTAGACGTAGGAGAAAACCAACTATACAAAGTTGCTCTGGTTTCCATATGTGCACTGTGGCATGTGCTCTCGTGTGCACATGCACACACACAGGTTTTATTTTTAATTGTCTACATGTATAGTAACTATTTGAAAACTGTATTTTTTTAAATGTGTTTCTCTGAATTTTCCAGGCATGTACTTTTCTATGATATAAAATATATTATTTTTTTTTACTTCCTGTGACTATACTTATCATATATAAACCATAGGTTCAATAAAATAGGATAGTGTCATCACAAGCAGCACAAAAACTCAAATGACATGGACCAGAGAGTTAATATAGAGCTAAAACTATAAGAGAAAAAGCAGAACAGTCTAAACGTCAGGAAATGTCTTAGGAAACACAAGGTAAAACCACAAACGGAAAGCAATGGTGGTAAACTGGGCTTCATCCAAATTCAAAATTCTCACTCTTCTAAATACTGTGTTAAACTAAAAGGAAGCTGAGTGTGGTGGTGCATGGCAGGAGGACTTGGAGTTCAGGGCCAGCCTGGGCTACAGAATTCAAGGTCAGACTGGCTACATAATGAGACCATGTCTCTTCTCCAGAAAGGGTAAAGGATACATTATACTCATAATACAAACCTCACAATCAAAGACAGGCACTCGCCTCGTCTTGTATGGACTTCAGTACCACTACAGAGAGTCTTCATGCCTGTAGCCTACTCTCCATGGGTCAGAGTCAAACTTTAAAAAACACAGATTGGGTTGCATTTGAGCACCTAAAATCTTTTATACCTTCTCGGTGTCTGGAATCAAGTCTACACCCCTTGGGCAGAAAGCGGCATGCCCACCCCGACAGTGGCATCCATCTCTCCCCACTCATGCACTGAGCTCTATCAGAGTGGTCACTTGCCCTCTTGTTCATATTAGAAGCTCATGTGGGAGCTAAGCTTTTATGCTGTTTACCCTCTTGTGTGGCTAGGGTTCTATGCACCTCCAATGCCACATCGTGGGCACTGACTTGCTTGGTCTCCCCACCAGGGTGCAGTATGGCAATGGACCTTCTGCTTTGGTCAATGACAAATGAACACACAGATATTTCCTAACTCTTTTGAATGACTCGTGGCATGATGTGCTGGTACTGGCTTATGTGTTTGCTCAAAAACAGTTCCATGTCATTACCCTTATCCCCTACAGAGACAATTCCTATAGCCCTAGATCCACTTAAATAGCTAAGCACTCCATGGTATTCCCGGAAGTTGAGGATCCTTGCAGGCAAATTACAAACTCTAGATTTCATGTAAATCTCAGGCCAGTGTTTGAGCCTTAATGGCAGTTTTTTGTTGTTTGTTTGTTAAGAACCCAACCTCACAATGACTAAGCAAAAGTGTAAAGTTAGAAGACAACTAGAGTGCTCACATTCTTCAAGTGTAAATTAATTCCAGCATTTTGGAATGCTATGTGGTAGTGTCTAAATAAGTGAAGTATGCATGTCCCCTACAATCTACTAATTCTACACCTGCATATTATATATATACTGCATGTGTTCTCCAAAAGATGGAGAGTAACATTCACAGCAACAATATTCCAAATACCTAAGAAGGGCAAACTTATTCAAATGACCATCAACAAAGCCAGTATATGCAAACAAAAGAATACCATAGAGCCAGGAGTATAAGTGTAATTATGTATAATTTGGAAGACGCTCACCAACAAAACGTTGAAAGAAGCAAACACTAAAACAACTTATCACCGGGCAATGATGGCGCACGCCTTTAATCCCAGCACTTGGGAGGCAGAGGCAGGCAGACTTCTGAGACCAAGGCCAGCCTGGTCTACAGAGTGAGATCCAGGACAGCCAAGGGCTACACAGAGAAACCCTGTCTCGAAAAAGAAAAAAAAAAAAGAAGAATACTTCAGTTAAAAGCTTATGGAGAAAGAAATCTGTATTCACTGGTGTGTTTTGGCTTAGCTCTAGATTTGATCCAAAGCACCAAAAGTCCCTAACCACTGTTCTGCTCTAAGGAATGCTTTCCCACACATCTGCCTACAGATCTGTGTCTGAAGTTAAGGACCGTAGAATAAGATGCCATTTGAGAAGGTAACTGGAACTGACTTGGGGCAACCACACTCCTTCAAAGTCCCATGTTGTACTTTTCAAAAAACCATGACTTCCCTGTTCTCTACCCACGGATAGCAAGCAGAATGCTTCCCTCAAAAATATTTGAGAAAAATTCAATTTTCAAGAAGAATGGGCACAGTTCTGCTGTGGTTTCAGGTGTTTCTGGCACACTGTGCCAGAAGACAGTTTGAGAGGAAAGGTGGGAAGCAGACTCACCACGGCTGGCCTGGCTCTGTCTCAGACGCATACTGGGCACAAACAAGTTGTACTGTATCCTCCTCACCTAACAAAATTCCTAACCCAGGGTGGCTCTGCATCAAATGAAATGTCAACAAGGAGGAAGGGAACTGGGTAATGCCAATCTTTCCCACCACTACCCTTAAGAAGTACTGGAGTAGAAAAAAAGTCAGCAAGCTGTTTGCTGCAATATATATATTTTAATTCAAAGTGAATCAACAGTAATACACCATAAATTCTTATTTTGACACTCACCAAAATAGTCACCTGGAAAACCCGCTTTTTGTGACAAAGTACAGAAGGCTTGGTCACATTTAAATCACTGAGAACTAGAGAGAAATACTATCGCAAACTGTAATAGACATTACATCCATAAAAGTTTTCCCAGTCCTTATTGTAATATTGCACAGTGCAATTGCTACATGGCAAACTAGTGTAGCATAGAAGTCAAAGCAAAAACAAACCAAAGAAAGGAGCCACAAGAGTGAAACTGTTCAACAGTTAATAGTTCAAACTAAGTCATTGAATCTGTCATCGGGATCGTTAAAATGAATCTTCCTACACCTTGCAGTGTATGATTTAACTTTACAGAACACAAGCCACGTTTAAAATCAGCAGTAGAGATGTTAAAATGAAAAGGTTTGCTAATAGAGTAACATATTAAATACCCTGAAGGAAAAAAAAAACCTAAATATCAAAATAATTGATTAAAAATTCACTTGCAAATTAGCACACGAATATGCAACTTGGAAATCATGCAGTGTTTTATTTAAGAAAACATTAAAACAAAACTATTAAAATAGTTTTAGAGGGGATAAAATCCAGATCCTTCTGCCAGTATGCTAAAATCAGACTTCAGGGGGATTTTGAAGTCTTAAATTTTGAAACACATTAAAAAGCCCATGATTAGAGTTAATTAAGAGCAGTGCACTTAACAGTGACATGCCTTTAAAAAGCGTTACTGTGGTATGAAAATGCTGACTGTTACCATCTACAGTCAATTTAACAAGGCTGCTCCAGTCATTGCTCCAGTCATGAACTTAAATACAGAGAGATCACCCCTCAGCAGTAAGCACAGCTTACCGGGCCACTTTCCTCTCTGTTGTGACAAAATCAATTTGTGTACTCGGTGTTTCTGAAACATCCATCGCCAGCACTGAATCTTTTTCCAAGAAGTGAGCAGACACCTGTTAGACCGTATAACTCAAATAAGAAGGCCGTGGCAGGCAGCAGTTACCTAGTGACTTCACAGATGTGTTGTCTGTAAGCTAATCTCAGTCTACTCCTTTTTGTAATGTGTGTTATATATATTTCTATTTATATAAAATGCATAGAATCAATTACTAAAAACACTGAGACCTGTGGGGGAATCAAGTCCTTCATTTTCAGTGACTAAAAATGTGCTGCTGGTTTTTACTTTATGATCTAATACTGTAATTTTTAAAATCAAGTTCAGGCACGTTTATGTCATGGATGACTATTAAATAAAACACTGCTCGTGTCAATGGAGTAAAGAAAAATGTATCACTACTAGCTTACGATCAGCGCATACTAGAGTTGTACTTGTGGTGTGCAACTTGCTTAGGAAGGAAATGCTGTCAATCCAAAACATTTGGAGTTTTACACTCAAATGTTTTGTACTGTTTATTCCAGTAAATGCTGTAAGATTATATTCCAGACTTTGAAGGAAAAAAAAAGTTAAGTCAAGCCTGCAAGATACAGCTTTCTCACGTGTCTACAATGCCAGTATGAAAATAAAAAAATTAAGTTACATTGATACATCCAAGTTTTTATATGCAGTGATGAGCACAAACATTAGAGATAAAATACTGATGCAAATAACACACCCCAAAATAACATAGGCAATTGTTTCCATCATTTACAATACAGTAGTTACAATGACACTCCAAACAGAAAAGCAAAGTAAAAAAAAAAAAAAAAATCAAAACCCCAGCTTCTATCTTGTGTAATTAGACTTATACAGAAATTAGAAAGCTAAATAACAACTAGTTAATCACCTAATTTCACAGCTATCTGAAGTGGCAATCGTTATATAGCAGCTTATCTATGATACATTCAAGATAAATGATACAATTTATTACTTGCCTGTAAGCTAAAACACAGCCTTGGTTTAATACCTTTCCTTAAATTCCACCTCTACACTACAATATACTTGAGGTCTATGCAAAAAGTAGCTACCTTTTATATAAGAAATGGATGATTAAGTCTTTGGTGCTGTAAAAGCAACTTCATTTAAACATCACCACCATCACCACCAAGGGGAGAGGGGGGGGAAAACCCAATACACACTTCCTAAGAGAAAAAGCATGTAATTTCTGTCCCTGACGGAATGTATTAAATAAGCAAACACCACCAACAAGCAAAAACGAGTAGTACAATGTAAAAATACTTAAAAATAACCAAAAACCAAGAACCTTCTCACATGCATAAATGAAAAATTGCACACAAAGAACTCACATCTTTTCAAGCTTCAATAGTAAATATTCTGCTACTATGTGTTAAATACTGCATGGTCTGCCCAAGCAAGAAGGGAGCACATCATGAATCGATGAGCATTTGCATTTTCTTCCATTATCTACTCAAGTCATGCCTACTGCACCTCTAAACATTTTATCAAGTCCAATTATACAGCAAACACTCCCAAAATAAACTTAGGTTGTATTGCAGTTTCACTTAATAGTATATAAAATGCTGTGCTGTGACAGATATCAACTATCCATTAGTTACTGAATCAAGTTTTCTTAAGCACTACTAACTGCTTGCTTTTCTTGAAGCTAGATCATTCTGAGAAAAATCAGACAGCAGAATTCAGCTATAGCAAACATGCTGCCCTCTGAATAAGGAAAAAGCAGCTACTATCTGAAATCATACCACACAAAACCAAAAGGAACATTACTCTACTGAAAGAAAACTAAAGAGTAGGTCTGAATTTTAAGTGCTGCAGTCCAACATTTACAGATAGGTAATAACTTCAACAACCTCAAATATTTAAGGCACTATGTGTGGGAACGGTTTACAATGCAGCTGAGATTATTACAACAACATTAAGAGCCAAGTCTAGGCAACATTTTGCCCATGCAAAAGACACATGCAAATGTAAAGAACAATAGCTCAATTGCTTAGGTTAAGTGCCCCAACATGTACACACTAAGACACAGACGATACAATTCACTCATATGCTGTAATTCTGACACATGTGCATCTGTTGCTCTAAGTCTAGACACAGAATGGCTTCCCAAATGTGGACGTGTCTTGCACTAGTTAGAAGGCAATTTTATAAAAAATAGCAGGAGCAAAACTGGACTTTTGCTCCTGTAAGTCACCTGTCTATAGAGTTACTACATAAGAAGATACATGACCAAAGACAAGTTATACCAAATGTGCAAAACACATTAAAAGTGAGTTTTTTTAAAGCTCAAAGTTGTTTAAATTGCACCCAAGTCTACATGATTCAAAAATAATTTTCTTGTGCCATGGCTAATATTTATTAAATACCATGTTTTTATTTTTAATCAAACGTTTGTATCATTGAGCTTCCTCAATAGACTGCTTTTGAGTTTTCACATATATGGATACTGGCTGAGTTTTGTTGGACTCAATGGAAATCCAGTATATGCAGGTGATGCTGCAATGTAAGAATGTGGAGGGAAGATTGGTTTGTACTGAGTCTGATGAATGGTTGGGGATGGTAGCAGGCGGGGGTTTATGCCCACTGGGACTTGGTGAACTATGCCACTGTGATGGGAGATACTGTAAGTTGGATGCTGTAACATAGGTCTTGAGGTACACGGAGAGGCTAGGAGGTGGGCCACGGGTGCAGCACTACTGAGGGTGGCTGATGATGGGTACGGAAGCAGAGCAGGCTGTCCTCCGAGGTGCGTACTTCCAGCCAGATGGGCATGTACTGCTGTGTGGTTGGGACTTCCATGAGAAAGAGTGAATGGATTACTGGTAACACTAGTAGGAATATATGCTTGCTGTCTTCGATGCCCAAAGTTTCCATTCCATTCTTGATGCCCAGTTCCGAAATGCTGAACCTAATCACAAAGGAAAACATGACTGAACAGCACATTTTATAAGATCAAAGAGGGACTGTGACTAGCAGCTCACACCGGATCTCAGTCTCGACTACTATGGAAAAGAAAGCACACTGACATCTTCATATTTCTTAACTGTTACAATAGCCACTGCCAGCAAGCACTATTATCCCAGTTATTAATCCTACAATCTGTATAGCATTTATGCAAAGCTAACATTCACATACAATTTTGTTAAATTCCAGAAGAATCCCATAATTTTCCCCATTATTTCTGCTCAAATTTCACACATACCACACATACATAAAATTAAAAACTAAAATATTAAAGTAAAAGAAACTGAATGGCTAAGTGTAAACTGCAAACGCTCACGAGCACGCACAGGAACACACCTGGCTCAGGTTCAAATGCTGCTGTGGGAGTGCTGCTGTGGGCTTCTGCTGACGAGCGCCCAAGGTGGGGGGCTGCTGCAGCTTCCCAGGGGCCGGCTGCCCTTTTCTCAGTGGCTGGCACGTAGAATCTGGCAACAATAACCACCACACACATACAGAATTACAGAGTTGTGGTTTTTGCTTCTCTAATGAAAATTAGACATGTGCTTACAGATGTTACACAACAATGATTGAAGAACCTTCATTTTTAATTTAAAGAGAAAGTCCTGGCCTCTAAACATTAGATAATATTTGAAGAGTTTTTTTTTTCCTGTGTAATAGATATGACAAGGTCAAGATGGAAGTTCAAAGATGACTTTTGACAATTCTGGTCTCCCGAGTTCCCAAAATCAGACCTTTAAGGCCAAACAGAGAAGTAAGTTTACCTGTGTTTGCCATGTGCTCATCGACACTCAGTCCACTTTCTATTCCCACTGGTGGCTCCACAGAGGTGCCAACAGCTGGCTTAGCATCTGTGCCAGCACAAGTCCCCAGCTCCGTGTTGTGATGAGTGTCCTCAACAAAACTGCTCTCTGCAAACGGACTATCATGACCCGAGGAGTCTGATGTTGGAGAGCCATCCACAGTCTCACACCCACTTTCTTGTTCATCATCTGACATACTGTAAGAAAACATTTTTATATTTTTCCACAATTAATTCTAATGTCACTTAGTAGTCTTCAGCACACTAATGAGATGCTTATTTTATATATATTTTGTTCTTGGACAATTTTTTTCCCACAGAATTTCCAAACTCTATTCAGACTGATAAACTAAATTCCATTTCTTCTTTCCTTCACATTTGCTCCATCATATCAGTTCATAAAGTTTTTTATTAATTCTTCAAGATAATAAGTACTGTTCTAGGGGCTAGAAAGATATCTCAACTGGCAAAATGCTTGCTGGCCACTAATCTAGCAAATGAGTGAATTCTAGGTTCAGTGAGAGATCCAAAAATATGGTGGAGAGCAACTGAAGAACACACTTGTCATTTCAGTCTCCAGAGGTACATGCACAAATGTCTGTACACATATACATATACATACATATACATAAACAAAACAAAGTACTATTCTAGATATTTAGACGATATGTACAAACACGTGAACTAGGTAGGAACTTTGTATTTCAGATCCAGCTGATGGATATGATCTGTGTCCTCCTGAAAGGGCTTTCCCACCAGCCTGCTGTCAGCCCAGGGTCCTGAACCCCACTCTTCCCACATCTCAGCCCTCAGGAGACCTTGCTCCCTGGATTTCCATATTATTCCATATTATTGTCTGCTTTAATCAACCTATTCTAGTCTCAATAATCTGAGGCATCTATCTTTATATGTATATTCTTTTTACTCTTACATACACATGCATATATTCATTGTTAGGGCCATTTTATGTGTGTGATTTTATACGATTGTTAGGTGTAATTTGTGTATGTATCAACTTGTAAGGGACATAGGAATATGCAGTAGAACGTATTTATGTCTCTGAAGAGCTTGGGCCAGTAAAAACTCCAACCACACACAGGTCCTGACTAAAAGAAAGATATAAAATCCTTTTCGAATATTGCACCAGTTTTTACAATGTAAAATCAAATATATTTCATAAAAATTCTTGTGGCTTATCTCTCAATATGTTAGTACACTGTGATGGTTAAGAAACACTATTTTAGGGTTGGAGAGATGGCTCAGTGGTTAAGACTGCTCTACTGAAGATCATGAGTTCAAATCCCAGCAACTACATGGTGGCTCACAGCCATCCGTAATGAGATCTGATGCCCTCTTCTGGGGTATCTGAAGATAGTTAGAGTGTACTTACATATAATAAATAAATCTTTAAAATAAAAAAGAATAGAAACACTATTTTAGGCATGTTCGCACAAAGCAATACCAAAGAATGTAGACAATTCAGTTACCAATGGTAGAGATAAAAGTCAGAGTGCCTACTCTCTAGGTAGCAGGCCACTGGGTACTTCATGATGAAAAAAAATGTATTAGGACTTTAACTTTTAAAAATAAAGATTTGGGTACACAACATCTGTCCCAACACTGGGGGTAACTAGGATGAGCGGGACCAGGCACACAGGAACTCCGCCAGCCAAGTGGCTTGGGTTGCTTCCCAGTCTGCCTGGGCCGGCCGGTGCCCTGAGCACAAGCTCCGCAGCCAGTCCCACAACACCCAGAGGAAGCTCCACTCCCAGGCACTCTAACACGCCCAGGGTCACAGGATCCCAGAATCACAGGATGACAGAGACAGCTTGACTCTGAAGAGTTCTGACATAACCAGGATCAAAGGAAGGACAGGCTCCAGTCAGATTTAGCAAGGGCAGATAGCACTAGAGATAACCAGATGATGCGGTGCAAGCATAAGAATATAAGCAACACAAACCAAGGTTCCTTGGCATCATCAGAACCCAATACTCCCACTAGAGCAAGTCCTGGACACACCATCACACTGGAAAGGCAAGATTCAGTTATAAAATCACTTCTCATGGTGATGATACAGAACTTTAAGAAAGACATAAATAGTACCCTCAAAGAAATACAGGAGAACACAGGTAAACAGCTAGAAGCTCTTCAAGAGGAAAGACAAAAATCTCTTACAGAACTACAGGAAAACACAATCAAACAGGTTTATGAGCAAAACCATTCAGAATCTAAAAATGGAAATAGAAACAATAAAGAAATCAGAAAGAGAAACAACCCTAGAGATACAAAACCTAGGAAAGAAATCAGGAGTTGTAGATGCAAGCATCACCAACAGAATACAAGAGGTAGAAGAGAGACTCTCAGGGGAAGAAGATACCATAGAAAACATTGACACAACAGTCAAAGAAAATGCAAAAAGCAAAAAGCTCCTAACCCAGAATATCCAGGAAATTCAGGATGCAATGAGAAGACCAAACCTAAGGATAATAGGTATAGAAGAGAGTGAAGACTTCCAAGGTAATGGGCCAGCAAGTATCTTCAACAAAATTATAGAAAACTTCCCTAACCTAAAGAAAGAGATGCCCATGAACATACAAGAAGCCTACAGAATTCCAAATAAAATGGACAGGAAAAGAAATTCCGGGGGCTGGCAAGATGGCTCAGCGGGTAAGAGCACCGACTGCTCTTCCGAAGGTCATGAGTTCAAATCCCAGCAACCACATGGTGGCTCACAACCACTCGTAATAAGATTTGATGACCTCTTCTGGTATGTCTGAAGACAGCTACAGTGTACTTAATTATAATAATAAATATATCTTTAAAAAAAATTCCTCCCATCACATAATAATAAAAATACCAAATGCACTAAACAAAGAAAGAATTTTAAAAGCGGTAAGGGAAAAGGGTCAAGTAACATATAAAGGCAGGCCTATCAGAATTACACCAGACTTCTCACTAGAGACTATGAAAGCTAGAAGATCCTGGGCAGATGTCATACAGACCCTACAAGAACACAAATGCCAGCTCAGGCTACTATACCCAGCAAAACTCTCAATTACCATAGATGGAGAAAACAAGATATTCCATGACAAAACCAAATAAATTTACACAATATCTTTCCACTAATCCAGCCCTACAAAGGATAATAGATGGAAAACATCAACATAAGGAGCAAAAGTACACCCCAGAAGAAGCAAGAAAGTAATCTTTCAACAAATCCACACAAACCTAATTCCACTTCTTACAACAAAAACAATAGGAAGTAACAATTACTTTTTCTTAATACGTTAATATAAAAATTAATATTACCACATATCCTAATCGATTGAAATCCAAAAACATGAGGAATTAGAAATTTGTTGATTGTCATCCAATGGTCTCTCTAATTTGGTAATTGGAGAAATAGGTACAATAGTGTACAATCCATATAAACTTTCAGCTTGTTTGTTCGTGACAGTGTCTTGCTGTGTACCACATAATGGTCTTGAGATCTTGCTTCTCCTATCTCAGCCTCTCTATTAGTAGTATTGCTTATTTCATGTTTTTACACTATACTATGGTTTTCAGAACAGCTTACATATTTTAAAAGTATTTATATACCCAAAAGAAATGTAGACAATTAAATTGGGAGGGGGTTTGTAAGAGAACAACAAAGAGTGAGACTGAATGCTTTGCTTGACATTTGTGACTCTTGTATCAAGTTACCACAGTAAGAGCCAAGATTTTAAGTTCTATTAAATACAAAACAAACAAAAACACTTTATATATTTATGTTCATTTAAGAAAATACTAGTAGTGATGTATTATTTTGAAATATACAGTTAATACGTTTGGAGTTATTTAAAATTTATATTGAGAAAAACGTTTGTATTTTCAGTATTGCCATAGACAAGCATCTATATAAGACTGTTAAATTGTTGTTTTATATCAAACAACTTTTATAATACTCATTTTTATTGTTAAAGAATATGACAAAAAAGATATTGTAGGTATTGAAGGGAGGTCTCTGGGAGGAGTTGGGGTATAAAAGGAAAACAATGTGATTTAATTCTATTTACTTAAAATGTTTTTAAATGTTAACAAATTCAGATAAATCAAAATCATGTAACTTTTCTCATCATATTGTAATAAAACTTAAAAAAAATAAAGATTTGATTTATTTATTTGTTTGTTTAAGATAGGGTCTTACTTTGTAGCTCTGGAAGACTTTGATCTTACAGAGATCACTTGCCTGTCTCCCAAATTCTGGGATTAAAGGCATGTGCCACCACAGATCAGAAAAAATTATAACTTAAACCACAAGCTTATCAAACTGATATGGTTCAAAACCTGCATGCAAAGAGCAATCACTGTAGTGAATGGCAGACACTACACAGGACAGAAGAAATCCGGCTTTTAGCAGACTTGACTTTTATGACAAGCGTCTATCAAATTCCTTTACCTGTTGGGTCTCTTGCAAGGGGATGGGCTGGACTGCCCCGAGGAGCTGGTGCTCAGGGTGCTATCAGGGCTGCTGAGTGAGCACATCCGGTCAATATTCAAAGTGCTTTGGCAAGCTTCACAATCTAGACTACCTTTACACCTAGTGATGAGGGAGAGGAAAGAAACACGGGTCAAAGTGAGAGGACATTCTCAAACCAGCCAAATACTACAGTGCTTAGAGGCAGTTAACAGTTCAGAATCAGCTGCTCACAGCCCAAACGTACAGCTTATAAATTCAGACCAAAGGCTACAAGTCTATCTACTCCAGGCACCCTGACCAAAGCTGGTTTTCTGTACTTGGAAAGATGCTGCCACTGTCTGTGAGGATGTGCATCTGGCACTTACTCTCCAAGTGAAGGTCTGGGTGAGGTCTCTTCATCGTCGCTGTCACTGCTAATGGTGATCACACTCACGGCAGGACTTGGGGAGTCGGCGATGATGATGGTTTGCCGCTGTTTGTCTGAAACTGAAGAATCCTGTCTGACAGACGCTTCACGGCAAGTTCTTGCCTCTCCTTCTGAGGTACGATTGTCCTGTGTTTCTACACAACTTACTTCCTCAACCTCTTTCCCACTGATTATCTTTGGAGAAATAAATGCTGAATGTGGGATATTGGTGTTCTGCAGTGAATTACTCCTGCAACCAAAGAAATAATTTGTAATCTCTATAGTCAAAATAGAGAAATCATATTTCTTGAAAATATTTTGTCAAACCAAACAATGAAAACTTTCACTTGGTTCATGGATTTAACACACTGATATATCAAGAGTTCTGTGAATTATAAAATGTTACCTCTGAAACATTGCTGTAGTTTGCATTTACATACTTTTGCTGTATATAAATATCTGAATATCTACAGTTGCTATGTTACAGGTAGATAATAAATCCTAAATCAAAAGGTCAATAAAGATAGTCTTACCAACGAAAAGCATTTATTTCCTCTCTTCCTGGCTCCCATTCCATTAGTTTTACCAAAATACCTCTGAGAAATTGAGAAGGGAGCCAGCTTAGTGTTTGTGTCAGAGCTATAAAAGAGGCCATTTTTGAACACAACAGAGTGACCCTTTGGTGTACGTGCAAATTTTATTTTAAGATCCAATTTCAAATGCAGAAGAAAGTGAATACCAACCTGTTCTGGCACAGCTTATTTTTCTTGGTAGTAGCAGGCTGAGGCCAGACAACATGTGCAATGCCCACACTGAGAGGCTGAGGGGCCGATAATGTTATCTGGTTGGTTAGAAGAGGCGGTGGCATCACCGAGTTGTAATGATTGCTGTGTGGAATCATTTTCCTATGAAGCAAGTTTAGAAAATTCAATCTCCTTTTTACTGGGATCTACTTTATGTATTATTCCTAGAGAAGTTCTTCTATTTTGGACTTACCCCCAGTCTCCAAGCCTCTGTGAACCAGCCATGCCTTCAGAAGTTAGTGTTGCCGCCGCAGGAGCCATGGGTGTCACCTGCTGCCAAGCAGGCATTAGCATCTGCTGTGTCCGACCAGACCAGGTCTGCTGCGTCAACAAACAGCCCAAACAAAGTTACAAGCAGTGCATTCCGAATTCAAAACCCCTACTAGCAATTAATTATAAACGCTAAAGGCCACAGCCTGCAAGAAAGGACTGAAGCCCCACCAGATCCTTCCATTATGTCCCAGAAGTACTGGCTGAAACTCGACTTGTATTTATGTTAAAGGAGGAGAGCACAAATGTAAAAGAGTAAATTGTGACCAACCTGTGAAAGGACTCCAGGTCGGATCTGCAGAGGCTGCACAGCTGGGGCCTGAGTTACAAGCGGAACTGTATTGTCTACCCTTATGGAATAACTGGTGGGTTTACCATGTGCTGCAGGAATACCTAGGAAATACAGCAATCATCCAATAGGAGAAAAAAATTATCTTGTATAACTTAAAAAATTATTTTAAATATACAAATGGCTTAAATTTTGATTCAGATTACATCCATTTCTATATAAGAATAATTAACAAAGTAATCTATTAGTAAAGGTAGGTATTTCCTATCTTGTGATATTTTGTCACAAATACTGATACCAAAATACTCCATCCTTTCTTAAAAATGTATCAAGCATTTCTCTGTATCTACTCTATTCCCTTCACCTTTTTGGTCAAATTCAATAGTTGGTTAAGATCAAAATTTTTATAGTGCAGTTAAGAAAAATAATTGACTAGAATTGCTTTAATATTTGAAGAGCTAGGTACAAAGGTTGTGGAAAAGTTGGGTGTGGTAGAACACACCTCTGAAATCCCAGCACTGTGTGGTGGAGAAGGTAGGACTTCAAGTTTAAAGCTGTCCTGGGCTATGCAAAGCCAGACAGTGTCTCCAAATTCAAAAGCAAATCAAACAAACAAAAGAACCAGTACTTGAGTTTCTAGAGATGCTAAGACCATGTCTATGGCAGACACTACATTTAAGCTATTAATATATTTACTAACAAATGCACAAAGTTATTCTTTAACAATTATAAGCCAAATTAAAAAAAAAATCCTGTCAGACTGAAATTTATCTGTCTCTTCATGCTATATATGGAAGATAGGCTCTGAAAAGCACTGTTGCTGCATATCTGCATAAAACACACTACAATGCAGGTGGGAAGCCTTGTCGCTGCCTTGACATAAGAGCAAGAGTCTATCAGAACCAAAGAATCGACTTGCCAACATAGACTATAAGAACACCTAAGCAAGAAGACAAAGTATATGGCTTGCTTTCAAAATACATGTACAGTTAAAAACAAGCAAATTTGCAGAGAAGTGGTGGCACACATCTACCACCACTCAGGAAGAGAGCAGGTGGTCTACAGAGTGAGTTCCAGGACAGCCAGGTACATAGAAACCTCATCTTGAAAACAACAAACAAAAAAGAAAATACAACAGTATTTCTAAACATGCTAGCAACTTATGATATAAGCATTTTTATTATCAGAAAGTTGTTACTTTTTAAAATGTAGTGTATATGAATATGTATATGTAAATATGTATAAATATGTGATATCATATGGTAGTATGTCATGTGACAATACTTAGGTCAAGAGCCACTCACAATAACAGTGTAGACTATATCACTGGAGCTATGGATGTAGCTCCATGATAGAGAACTTGCCTAGTACGTATGCACAATGCCCTGAGTTCAATTCAAGGGGTGCAAGACTGGAAATTAATACACTCCTTAGTGAGTACACTCTGATTTCACAATAAAGCTATCATTTCTCAGCATTTTTCTCCCCTTAAGTAGTCATGACTCTCTGTAACTGTTCTGAAAGGAAAGCTACATGAAAGAATAACCAGCTAACACTGTCTCACATCCATCTGCTATTATTAGTCATCAATATAATTCTTGGTGCTCTGTGTGGGATACGTTAAAATAATCTTTAAAAGATTGATCAATATTAAGGCAAAATAAAATTTTCTGAATCAATAATTCAGAGCTAGGAATGACCATGATATCACCTATCCAGTCTACCTTCCTTTATAAATGATAAAGAAGTTTAAGCCGCAAGTGGAATTCTGAATACCAACATCAGAAGTGCATTTCCAGGTCACCCAACTCAACCCCATTTTGTACTTTCACTAAAACCGTACAGCACTGTGGTGAAGCTCAACACAGGCACTTGGGGTCTTATCCACAATCACCCTGATGCTTTGGGGTAGGAAAGCCAGCAGCAGGATGTGGTGGAGTGTAACTTTAATCCCAGCACTCAAGACGCAGAGGCAGGGGGATGGTGAGCAAGTACCAGTCTCAGCCTAAGCTGCAGAGTGAAAACTATAATGAAGAAATAGCTACATTATATCCTAAATGAGAACGTACCTTGAATAGCGGGGGGACAGATAATCAGGGTCTGCGGGAAAGCATCACCACAGCCGAACTGTGCGGTCCCTGCCTGCAGAGGTATGCCATGGTGCACGACTGAGTGAGCGGATGTGGTTAGCGCCTGAAACAATCAATGCACTTCACATTATGCAGGGCAGCCTCCCAATAGCTACAAATACACTGTAGATCCACACAGACTTTTTTTTTATGTGCATTGTGTTTTCCCTATTTGTATGTCTGTGAGTCAGATCCTCTGGAACTGGGATTACAGACAGGTGGGAGCCGCTGCTGTGTGGGTGCTGGGAATTGAACTTGGGTCCTCTGGAAGAGTAGCCAGTGCACTAAGCCATCTCTCCAGCCCCATACATACTCTTTAAAAAAAAAAAAATCAGCTGGGCGGTAGTGGCGCACGCCTTTAATCCCAGCACTTGGGAGGCAGAGGCAAGTGGATTTCTGAGTTCGAGGCCAGCCTGGTCTTCAGAGTGAGTTTCAGGACAGCCAGGGCTACACAGAGAGACCCTGTCTCAAAAAACCAAAACCAAAACAAAACAAACAAACAAACAAACAAATCACAATTCTGCGGTAAAATTTAACCCAGAAAATAAAACAAAAAGCAGATTAATCAACTTAAATTGGGTTTACTGAACTCTATTTTTGATAAGCATTGTGGCCCTAAGAGCAGAGCAGGGGATTTGAGAGAATGAATGAGAAGGTCCATTTTACTTGGTTTAGATAGGACACAACAGCCACAGCACCCTTGCTACAGCTGCTGTTCAATGACTCTCACACCTCAAAGCAAAGTGACCAATGATAACACCTTTCATAAAGTATTAACTGCAATTCTCACCTGACTTCTCAATGTCCCGACTTTAGTAAAGTTGGCTGCTAGCGCAGCAGTGCCATTGGATGCGACTGGTCGTAAGAGTGACATTTTACTATGGTTATTTGTTTCACATGAACTTGGAGACTTACAAATATCCATGATGTGAAAACAGGACTTTACACTGAAAAATAATTAGAAAATATTGTAACATTATTTAAAATGTTTAAGGTTAATGTATACTAACAGATTAAAATTGTATGAAAAAGAATAAATTCTACAATTTGTACTTTATTTTGTATACTTTTTCTAACAGTATTTTCTACAAGAAAAATATCAAAGCAAATATATATTACGGTGGTAAAAATTTAAGAGACCAAAGCAGTATTACATGTTTTTTGATTAGCACACAATAATTTAATAATCTCTACCATATATATTTTTTCCTTAATTTCAATACACAAATCACTAAATTAATGGTACCAAGAATGTAATTATGATGTTATTTTCAAACCAATTATTTATGGAAATCCATAGACTATCTGCAGTATTTAAGAGAGATATACCTGGGTTTTATTAAAAAAAAAAACTAATATAAGGACATTTCACAATAATGAATATTGACTCATTCACATAATAATTTTCTTCACTATTTTTAAAATAGTAAATAAGTTGCTTTAACTCTCTGATAAGTGGTTATTAGCCCAGAAGTTTGGAATACAGGAAGAACAACCCACAAACCACAAGGAACTCAAGAAGAAGGAAGACCAAAAGGTGGACATTTCATTCCTTCTTAAAAGGGGGAACCAAATACCCACGGAAGGAGTTGCAGAGATTAACTATGGAGCAGAGACCGAAGGAAGGGCAAGCCAGCCTAAATATAGCTATCTCCTGAGAGGCTCTGACAGTACCTGACTAACACAGATGTAGAGGCTCACAGACATCTATTGAACTGAGTACAGGGTCCCCAGTGAAGGAGTTAGAGAAAGGACCAATGGAGCTGAGGGGTTTGCAGCCCCTTAGGAGGAACAACAATATGAACTAAGTAGTACCCTCAGAGCTCCCAGGGTCTCAACCACCAACCAAGGACTGCACATGGAGGGGTCTGATTGTTCTGGCAGCATGTGTATAGTAGAGGATTGCAAAATCGATCATCAATAGGAGGAGAGGACCTCAGACCTGTGAAGTTTCTGTGCCCCAGTGTAGGGGAATGCCAGGGTCAATAAGTGGGAGAGGGTGGGGTGGCAGGCATGGGGAGTGGGGGAGGCAACAGGGGTTTGTTTTGTTGTTCTTGTTTGTTTCTTTGTTTTTTGGAAGGGAAACTGGGAATGGAGAAATTTACATGTAAATAAAGAAAATATCTAATAAAAAAATAAATAAATAAGTTGCTTTAAGTTGTGAGGGAGTATTTATCGGTGTTTAAAGTGGTGGGCTTTGTTGTGGCATTCACACATACAAATGACTCACCACACTACACTTTTCCGCCCCCCCCGCCCCTCCCTTTCACTCCCCTCTTGCTGGACCACTCGTCCCCCAGAATGGGCCTTTTTTCTGTTCTGGTGTCACATGATTCTATTACATTTGCCAACCCAGAAAGATTAAGTTTGGGAGACAAAACATCACAAGTTTTGTTTAACATAGTTGACAAGGCCTACAGAATGTGAGCACACCTGCTTCCTTGCTAACCCATCAAATCCTTTCCTTCTAGAATTCCAGGGAGCAAAAGAAGGGGAAAAGAAATCAAAAGATATATTAGGAAATCAGACAAGAGAACTACAGGTCTCAAAGAAGACAGAACCTGGGGAGGGCCAGTGAAAATAGAAATGAGACCTAAGGGTGAGCCTCCACATTCTTTTCATGGCTCACTGTTCCAGCAGGAAGTCAGTGTGACACTTGGGATTTGGGAGGTGGACTGGCCTTCCTACCCGTGTTCTAACCCTACCCTGCCACTTACTGGTCTATGCAACCTCAGCCAAGTTAGCTCAGTCTCTCGAATAAAAACACTGATTTCATTACACCTACCATTATTTAAAACAAACACTATAAAAGATTACAAAGTAACATACTGGTTGCTGTGAGGAAAATCTAGTAGATGCTTCATATTAACGAATGGGTGGTTCAGAGTCTCAATTGGAGTAATTCTTAAATCTGCGTCAATCAGCAACATTTTCTTCAACAGACTAACAAATTCTCTTCTATCAGCTTTCTCAGCCAAGAGATCACTTCCTTCCAAGTCCATCACTGTGTTCACCTATCACAGCAAAGTTTGAAGCCATCAAATAAAATAAGCCATGGAAAGAAAGAAGGGCCTGTTATTTCACATCTTAAAAAAAACAAAACAGTAAACTACAGTAATTTGAAACAAAAAGAACTGAAATCCACAAATCTACAAATCTTCTGAAGTAACAAACAATATTCAAAGTGGGAAATTAAAAAACCTTAACTATTATTGCATAAGTGAAGGAGTAAGTATGACTTTACATGTATCTCTGTATGAGTGTGTGTGTAACTGTGTTAAGTATATATGTGTATGTCTCTGTCTGTCTCTATCTCTGTATGACTCTGTGTGTATGTACCTATTGCTATGCATATGGATCTCTCTCTGTATGTCTTGTGTTGAGTGTGCATGCTCGTGAGTGTTAGTGTGTTTGTGTGTGTGTGTGCATGCAGACGTCTTCATGGAGAATGTGTTCAGGAACAGTACTAAGGTCACCAGGCTTTTTGGCTTATGGCCAATGCTCCTTTCCCACGGAGCCATCTCTCCAGCCCAAATATTTACTAAACACAGACCTATTCCTACCAAGACAAGAAGTCTTCCTGTTAGTTTTCCTCTTGAAGACCAAAAGAAAAAAGGAAAAAAAAAAAAAAAAAAAAAAAAAAAAAAAAAAAAAAGGACAGCACAGGCAACAAATATAATTTAGCCTGTGAAAGTTTGAAAATTTTGAGTTAATTCTATTTGAAACACTTAAGAAGTAAGACTTAGAAATGGCTACGGTGTTTTCAATCCTTGGCACTCAAGGACCATCTTCAGTACACAAGGTGACTTCAATACTCACATGCACTATATCGTCCAGACTGTTGAATATGTACTTTCTGGCCTCTTTAGACTTCATTCCTGTCTCTGCCTCATGTTCTTCCAGTGTCTTATTACATACATCAAAGAGAAAATAACATATTATTACTCACCATATCCCTATTTCTAGTCTTTTACGCTTGACACATTTAGCCTAATACCAGGTAGAATAGTTTCAAAAGAGTAACAAGCAAAAATTTATTTTATAATACAAATAAATTAATAAATATGAAGCCAGGAATAGAGTTACTCCAGTACTCAGGAGGCTGAGATAGGAGGGTCAAGTTACAGGCCAGCCTGGGCTACATAGTGAATCCCTGTTGTGCTGATTAGTTTGTCAACTTCATACATGCTAGAATCATCTTAGACGAGAGAGCTTCAGCTAAGAAAATGTCTCTATCAGATGGTCTATAGGCAAGTCTGTAAGTCTGTAAGTCTAATGACTCATGTGGGAGGGCCCAGCTCATTGGTATAGTACCTCATCTGGGCATGCAGTCCTAGGTGGTACAAGAAAGCAACTGGAGGAGCTGGAGAGACAGCTCAGTGGCCAAACACTTGCTGTTACAGAGGATAAAATTCTGTTTCCTAGACTCTGCATGCATGGTGGCCAACAAGTATCTATAACCCCAGTTCCAGAATATCTGACACCCTCTTTTGGCCTCTGAGAGTACCAAGCATACATGTGGTGCACATACATACATGCAAGCAAAACACACATAAAAGTAAAGTGATCTAAAACATTATTTGTTTTTTAAAAGTTTTTTTTTTTTAATTTAATGTATATGAGTGCATTGTCATCATGCACACCAGAAGAGAGCATCAGATCCCATTACAGATAGTTGTGAGCCACCATGTGGTTGCTGGGAACTGAACTCGGGACCTCTGGAAGAGCAGCCAGTGCTGTTAACCGCTGAGCCATCTATCTCTCCAGTCCATAAACATTTTTTAAGGTATGGGAGGTATTATCCATAAGAGGCATCTTAGAAAACTGTTTAATAAATCTATTTTTAGTGAATTACCTTTAATCTCCAACCAGAATGAGACATATCTGTTTCTCTGCAAAAAAATCTTGTAGATTTGGTACCCACATTCAACAATTGTTCTCCTGGTAAGCCTTGAGTCTGAGAAATGTATCGGATCTGAAAAATAATTTAAAAACAAATTTATTCTTTTGTATGGCAGCATTAATTGAACATTTTATCAGCAACTACATGATACCATCTATGCCCTCAATAAATTCACTTAAGAAAGGAATCTGAGTATTTTTAGTCTAAAATAAATGTAGTCAGTGTTGCCTGAGAAGCAATTGATGCATACTATATATAAATTATTAATGTAATGTAAAATATTAAGGTTCTATATAAATTAAGTGAGGAAACCAACATGTTTAAAGCCTAGAAGTACAGAGATTCACTAAGTGGGTCTAGCAAAAGATCAAATGACCTTTGGGGGTAAGGGGAGACAATACTGGGGGTTTGAACCTATGGCCTCATACATGCCAGGCAAGTGTTCTACCACTGAGTTATTCCCAGACAGTAACTTAGTAGGAAGGAAAGCGAGGGATTTGAATTGATAGACTAGATGAGTTATTTCTGAGGAAGTACTGACGGTGCCTTGGTGACCTATGTGACCTAAGTTACAGATGCATTCTCCCAAGGGATACCCCAAAACCCCTAGGTGCAGGGCCTCTCAACTTCATGTCTTTATCTGGAATACCTGTCCTAAGTGTCACACAGCACTCTTCCTTCAGTTCTGGGCTCTAATGTTACCTTATTCATTATGCCTTCCAAGCAAGTAAGCAAGAGTTGACTCTGTCTTTCCCAGCAAACCCCGTTCTCCCAGCTAAATTGTTCCCCATCATGCTTTCCACCATCTGGTATACTAGACTTTTCCTTTCCATCTTCTTAGTTGACTGCAATTCCCAACATCCATGTCAGTGCCTGGTACACATTAGTAGATAGTGGTTCTCACACTCCATGACTAATCAGCATAAAAAAAGCATGGGCTTTAAAGGGGGAAATGTAACTTGGGACCCAAAAAAGCACTCCATCGTCCTTCGTCCACCTGCTCCTTCACCTTCTAGTTCTTTTCTCTATCAACTCCTTCCTCTCAGATTAAGAAAAATCCCATTATCTACTAGCCTCAAAAATATACATTTAAAAAGTACCTCTTTGCTACTTTTAAGCAGGCCTTTCCTTACTTTCTTTTTGTGTACAGTTGGGAGTGAGTGTTGTTAGGTAGTCAGACTGTCCTCAAATGCAAAGGTCATCTTCCCTTGGTCCCCTGGAGCACTGGAACTATATGCCACCACACCTGGCTTCATTTCACTTTCATACCAATGGCCTCTTACTTACACTGTGTTCATTCTGCTGGGCATGGAGGTACACACCTCTGATCCCAGCACTTGGGAGGCAGCAGGAGGTAGATCTTTGTGAGTTCAAGTCTAGCCTGGTCTACAGAGTGAGTTCCACGATAGCCAGGACTATACAGAGACTCTTTTTCAAAAAAAAAAAAAAAACTCAAAAAAAGAAACCCAAAGACAACTTCTGTTATTAAAGTCTTTATAAATAACAAAAGCAAAACAGAAAATAAGGATGATTTTGCTAGTCACAATAGTTTACACTCAGCACTTAGAGGCTGAAGTAGCCTCAGATGCCTCTGGGGTGGGGTGGGAATTACACAATAAAATGCTACCATTTCAAGACAAAATGATATAGTAGCATGGGTGGCTCCTCCCTGGAACCCAAATCTTAGGATAGGACAGCAGGGCTGGCTGGGGCACTGGAGAAACTCCTGCAGACTGAGAAAAGCCCTCCTCCCCAGGGGCTAGACTCACACCATCAGCGTGAGATTGGAGCCCAGAAGGTAGCCATTACAAAAAGGGCAGCAGTACAGAGCAGGTGTGCTTATACCCTTTAACTTTTAAATCCTTTCTCAAGGTTGCTTTGGGAGTATCGTTTCCCATTAAGCATGTGTAAGTGATATAATGTTAATGGCTTCTGAAAACAGACTGCCTGTGTTAGTTTTTTAGGTTTTGTTTTATGTTTCAAGATGTGTCTGTGTGTGTGGTGTCTTGCATGGCATGCTTGTTTAAATGTGTATGGGAGCCTGTATGGTATGGGAACAGTCATGTTCATGTATATTTCCAGATGTATAATGAACCAAGGATAAGGTTGCTCTCCACTTATTCACTAAGGCAAGGTCTCTCAACCCAGTCTGCAGATACAGCTCTTGTATCTGAATTTGGAATTATGCCTGCCCAGCTTCATGGAATCTGGGGATCCAAACTCTAGACCTCACACGCACAAGGGCTGCAAGCCAAGGGCTGCAAGCCCACGGAGCCATCTCCCCAGCCACTCCTCTACAATCTAGACTCCTCATCTGAAAACAGACACGCTAAGTATCCCAGTAATGTTATGAAAGAAATGTGTTATAAGAGTAGTTGCTAGGCCAGGAACTCAGTAAGTGTTAATTAGAAATATTACTATTGCCCACTACCAGTTTAAGGTTGAAAATAATAATAATGTATTTTGAAGACAATACACCAAGACTAAGGCTATAATTCAGTAGTAGAACACTTAATTCAATCTTGGGCACTGGGGTGAGAAAGCACACAAAGTTTTTAGTTAGTCATGACAACACACAACTACAATCTTAGCACTTTTGAGATGAACCAGGAGAATCAGGAGTTCAAGGTCATCCTCAGTTTCAAAGAGAGCTCCAAGCTATTCTAAGCTTCCTGAGAGAGAGCCTGTTTCAAAGAAACAAAGAACTTGGTGTCTTATTTGGAGTACCTAAGTGTACAGAGGCCACTGGTTCCTGGAAAGAGGGAACTGACAAGAGGGAGAAGTGCATTTTCTAGACACCTACTACATCCTAAGTTAGGTGATCGTACTCTAAAAAGATAACAGAATCTCTGAAAACACTAGCATTTGTAAAGACAGTTCGCTTTTGCTAGGTAGTCCCAGCACTCAGGAGGCTGAGGTAAGATTATTAAAGTTTTGTTGTTGTTGTTGTTTTTAAGAGTACTAAAGTTCGAGGACAGCATGAGCCACCTAGCGACTTCCTGGCCATCCTGTGCTAGAGTGTGAAATCCTATCTCAAAAGGGTAAAAATCTTCCTAAAATTAAGAACAACATAAGGATGCATGGGATTTATTTGTATATGTATATTTTTAAAAATAATTTCAAAAACTGAATGAAAGCTATAATGGTGCCTTGTGATGATGACTTTCTTCTGGTCCTTTAGAAGAACATACATATATATACACATATACAGATAAATATCTGAAAATATTATTCATCTAAACCAGGTAACATCTGTTCCAAATTTGGTTTGGTTCTTCATTACAGCTTTGTCAGACTTTTGTCTTTTGTCTTTAAAATTTCTGTCATGACCTAACAACTCTGTTCCTTTGGATGTCGAGAATTTGATTTTCTCTCCTTCATATAAAGGAGGAGCAGTGTTAGTCTTCTGATAAGACTAACATGAGCTGCCCAAGACACTGTCCAAATCCAGAGTGCCAGCCAGTCAACTTGAAATTGCCACTAGATGGTGTCCTGCTCCACAGGATTACAGTGTCACAAGCTAGTCCACAGCTATAGCTGAGTTCCTAGCAGCTGCCTGGGGCTCTGGGGCTTCAGCAGCTTGGGACTGTGGGACTCTGGTTAGATGGCCGTGTACTTCACGACTAGCAACAGTCTACAGCTGCATCAAAGCCCACAACTGACTGAAAATAGACCTGGAGAGGAGATGTACAGAAACCATTACATAAACCTTTAGAGGACTTCAGAACATAGAGGTGAAACAGAATTTAGAAACCTGACCTAAAAGAGAAGGTTCACTGGTAGAAAGACACTGTAAATGATGAGATTAACAACAATGGTATTATCTCATGTTAATGATAATACAGAATCACCTCAGAAATATCTAAGTCATCCAAATTAATTACTTCTCAGATCCTTTTTGTATTTGTTTTATTTTGAATTCTGTATGTTTCTGTAACTGTATAATATGCATGTGTACACAGGTGCCAGCTGAGGGCAGAGTGGGCGGTGGATCCTCTGGTGCTGGAATTACAGACACTTGTGAACCATCTCATGTAGGAGCCAGGAACAAAATTCAGTACTCTAGAACAGCAGAACATGTCTCAACCACTGAGCCATCATTTCAGCCCCTCACATGCATTTTGATATAAAAAAATCAACAATAAAAACCACAACTAAGGCCAGGCATAGCAGTGTACACCTTTAATCCCAGCACCTAGGAGGGAGCAGAAGCAGGTGGATCTCTGTGAATGAATCCCACCTGGTCTATGGAGTGAATTCCAGGGCAGTCAGGGCTGTAGAGAGAGACCCTGTCTCAAAAAAATAAAATAAGATGTCCTAAGACAAGGGAAAAGGTATCAGAAGGTTTATGTGAGACTATTTTACATACTAACAGCCTGCTCAAACAAACAAACATTATCAATATTATATGACTATAATAGTAGTATGATGACTACTTGAAAAAGTTGGTTTGAAGTCTGTAAATTGTAACTTAGCTTATAAAATTTATCTGTGGTAGTTTGAATAAAATGTCCCTCTAAGAGTTTCTGGCACTGGAATTTTTGGTCTTCAGTAGGTGAATGTCTGGGGAGAATAAGGAGGCATGTGCCCTTGCTGGAGGAAGTATGTCAACAGGGGTGGACTGGGAGCTTCGGAAGGCTCTTGCTGTTTTGTGTTAGCTCTCTCTGCTTCCTGTTTGTGGGTTGAGATGTGAGATCCCAGCTGCAGCTCCAGCCACTTGCTGCCTGCCGCCTCTGCTCTGCCATCATGCACTCTCTGGAACTGTAAGCCCAAAATAAACTCCTTCTGCAAGTAGCCTTGGCCATGTTTGATCACAGCATTAGGAGAGTGAGTAATAGATTACAAGAGTGTTAGAAAAGAACTTTTAAGTCAAGATCTAATGTTAAGTGAATTTAAATTTCTTAAGATACTAAAATACTAAGATTTGACAGTTCATGGAGATTTTCACATTTTGTATATGGAGAATCATGTAATGCTCTAAGACTAGAAATTACTCTTACTTTCTAGCAACTCAAATCACAGTTCTGTTACCTGATCATACTCCAAGGCTCCCGGGTAGAGTGGCCATCCAAGGAATAGCTCTGCGATCACACATCCTAGGGACCACATGTCTATGGCTTCACAAAACGGCAACC
>NW_022196897.1:89927969-89964268 GCF_008632895.1 Mastomys coucha
GATTCATTTTCACTTTAAATTACCTAATTTTATTTGACATTCTAAGTAAAGTTCTAAATGACAGAAAAATCATGTTTATAGTTATGTCTCTGAGAACTTTTCAAACCCCAATCCTAATCCTATGTAATGTGAAGGGACCAAGAACAGCTCCATAATGAAATCTCTTCCCCAGGAGCTTTTCCCTTAACAACATCTGTTAACACTTGAAACACACACACACACACACACACACCTTGCTTTTCAAGCTACAGCAGATTAGAAATAATACACAAAAGCTGACAAAAATATTAAACACTTGTGATATCAAAAGAACTGAAAAACAGGCAGTGAAAGTTAAGACCAAACGAAACAAAATTACTGAAGCTAATAATCTAGACCTCCATGTGACTTCAGAACATAACAGTAATGAACAACAGTCACATAACTGTGTCCTTAGTCATCCTTAGAGACTAAGGGTATTCATTTAGTTTTGAGAGTACAAGTATGGGCTAGATAAATGGCTCAGTAGTTAAGAATACTGCCTTCTCTTCCTTAGTTCAATTCCCAATATCTTCATGGTAGTCACAACTCTCCATAATTCTAGTTCCAGAGCATCCTATGCCCTATTCTGGCCTCAACAAGCACCAGGCACACATACGGTGCACAGATTTACATGTAGGCAAAACACCAATACATACCAATATGAAGTTTCTTAAGTTAATTTTTTAAAAGTATGGTTTAAAAGATAGAACAATTGGGCTGGAGAGATGGCTCAGTGGTTAAGAGCACTGACTGCTCTTCCAAAGGTCCTGAGTTCAAATCCCAGCAACCACATGGTGGCTCACAACCACCCGTAACAAGATCTGACGCCCTCTTCTGGAGAGTCTGAAGACAGTTACAGTGTACTTACATATATATAATAAATAAATAATTCAAAAAACTATATTACTTGTTCAGGTCATGATCACGCATGCCTTTAATCCCAGAGGCAGAAGCAGGAGAATCTCTGTGAGTTCTAGGCCATCCTGGTCTGCATAGCTAGTTCCAGGCCAGTCAGGGCTACATAGTGAGACCCTATCTCAAAAAAAAAAAAAAAAAAAGATAGAACAATTAAAATGCATCTTAGCACTTACAACACTTCAGTTATTTGGAAAAATATGTCATTCTCAGATCAATTATGTGGCAGGAGCCTCCATCCACTTTCTGAAGAGAACTAGCATGTATAAGAGCCTCCATGCACAGCTGTATAGCTGCAAAGGAACTGCAGTTATCCTAGGTCTAGGGGCATATATGCAGGTTTAACTTTCAAGGACAGAACAATGAATAGTTTCCCCTAAGAGATTTGAGAATAACTGGTCATGTTGCCATATTCTCTTTTCCCCCTACACAGATATCTTCCACTGCAGACACAAGTATTCACAAATATCAGGAACTGAGCACTGAACATTTCTACCATTAAAGCCTCAGATCCTATTGCAAATTGGCTAATTGTATTAACAATATTGGGTGAATCAAACAGCTCGGCAGGAAAGCAGGTCACCAACCAAGCAAACCGAGTTCAGTTCCTGGGCTCCATGTGGGAAGAAAAGAGAAGGAATGCCAGGGAGCATGCTCTGACCTCCACACATGCTCTGTGGCACAAGTGCACATGTGCACTTAAGTGCACACATACATATACCATACACTAACATGTGCTTGCTCAATCTCTCCTCTCTCTCTCTCTCTCTCTCTCTCTCTCTCTCTCTCTCTCTCCCCACCCCATCTCTCTCTTCCTAAATGTAAATAATATGTATTGATAATTAATGTCCTTTCTGGTAAAAGGGACCCAATTCAGATACTTGCAGAAATGTCCTGAGTGTGGATCTGTCTGGTGGCTCCACAACAGCCAGTTTATGTTATAAATCTGATATGAGAATGCTGTTTTCTCATCACGCTTATGGATGGCATACAGTTTCACTAAATTTCACTACTAATTTTCATTCTCACTAACTGACTGATATGATGTTACTTTCTTCCTCTTCCACTGTAACTAAGTTATTGTGTAAAGTTTCTATTCCTTATTGTACATTAGAGTCAGGTATGGTATGTACTCTTTTAAGACTGAGGCAGGACCACAAACTGAGACTAGACTGACCTATATAGGCAAGACCCTGCTCAAAAGAATAATAACCTTTAAACCTATTCATGTATTTCCTTCTGTGAATATAAATTCGTAAATTCCTATTATTCAGTAGACTCATTGCTGCAATTGGCCACTGGAACATGCCTCATTCACCATGGCCTCCTGCTTTTATAGAGCTTTGGAATACCAAGACTGTCCAATTTCAGGTTGTTCTTTTCTTCCTACAGCCCTAGAAGTAGACAGTTCTTTACAGAATACCTGGTGTATCTTTTAGTAGAAAGCAGTACAATGAAATATATAATAATAATAATAATGTGGTAAATTCAATCACCAAGTCCAACACTGATGTGACCAAACTATTTCTATTTAGCCATTAATATGTTTTTCAAATTTTTCATACAATATATTTAGATAATATTCTTTTTTTCAACTCCAACTCCTCCCAGATCCCATCCATATAACCAACTTCTTTTTCTTGGAAGGAAGGAAGGAAGGAAGGAAGGAAGGAAGGAAGGAAGGAAAGAAGGGAAGGAGGGAGGGAGGGAGGGAGGGAAGAAGGAAGGGAGAGGAGAGGAGGGGAAAAAAGAAAAAAGAAAAAAACATGGAGTCTGCTTTGTATTGACCAACTCCTCCTGCACATTGCCTGCCTGGAATGTGGTCAATATGCCCAGAGTGACTCCAGTGAAGAAACAAACAGACTTTCCCTCTTCCAGCTTAC
Source organism: Mastomys coucha (assembly GCF_008632895.1). NCBI lineage: Eukaryota > Metazoa > Chordata > Mammalia > Rodentia > Muridae > Mastomys > Mastomys coucha. The sequence continues at coordinate 89,930,789 of NW_022196897.1, forward strand.
TTACAAACAGCTTACTTACAAACTTACAAACAGCTTACTTACAAACTTACAAACAGATTACTTACAGTTTACTTACAAACTTACAAACAGCTTACTTACAAACAGCTTACTTACAAACTTACAAACAGCTTACTTACAAACTTACAGACAGCTTACTTACAAACAGCTTCTTGACTAAGGATAGGACTTTCTGCCCACCATTTTCCTTTCTCCAAGCAAGCAATTTGTCTGGCTTGAACTTTGCAGGTCACGTGCTTGCGGCCACAGTCTCTGTGAGTTCATTTGAGTCCCAACCCTATTGATGTCATTCACCATGGCATACCTTTTCTGTGTACATCATCACATGTAAAAGTAGGGAGCAACACAATAAAGCACCTACAGTCTAGATGAACCTGACAGACAAACAAGGTTTCTACTAGCCACGTGCGGTAGCTCACACTGTAATCCATTTTTGGAAGGCTTAAGCAAGAGGACTGTAATGAGTTGAAAGTCAGCGTGGACTACATAGGGAATTGCAGGTCACGCTGAGCTAAAGAGACCCCAAACTAAAGAGAAACCCAGACAGGGTTTCTCTGGTAGTCCTGGCTGTCCTGGAACTCACTCTGTAGACCACCCTGGCCTTGAACTCAGAAATCCACCTGCCTCTGCCTCCCAAGTGCTGGGCATTAAAGGCATGTGCCACCACTTAAAGCTTATGCATTGTAAGAACACCATAAAGTCACTGTAGTGATTAAAATTGTTTCTGATTTCTTCACCAGCTTGGGAAATACACTTTTGTATAAAAAGACTTCTGTATACATATCATTTGTTCAATATACATAGACAAGGCACAAATTAAATAAGTGTATTCAATGAAGTCAACCGGGCCTGAAGGCTCACTATATAAGTAATTACACACTGTTAGGAGTCCAATCTAAACCCTACAGCTCCAAGTTGAGGTCACATGGTAACAAGTATATCTATATATAAAATGATGTTTCTTTTTCTGCCATGTGTTTTTAGTAAGGTCTATTGATGTTCATTACACTTTCTGTCTTTCTAAAAACTCAAAACACTGATATAATACACAGCTTAGCCCTGAAAATTGGCAAGTTGAAAGGAAATTTTCCTCAGTGAGAACAGACCTCTGAATGGACTGGTAGACTACTGATAGAGTTCTGGAAGGGAATGCTCAGAATTCTTCAAATAAGAATGCAGTGAAGTAAGAGTCACTCTGAAAAGATGGCTATTAATGGAACATCTCAGGGTTTTTTGTTCCATTTTTACCTACTTGCTCAAGTCAAATGTTGAATTACTAACAAAAGAATCCCATCCCTGTTAGGGAAAGGGCTGTCTTGGTTTAGGAACTCAGAATGTCCAGTTCTAGAAACAATTATACCTATAATAGGCAGGTACCATGGGCTATTACTATAGTCATCAAGAAGTATTGAGCTATGGATGTAACTCAGCCCTAGAAAGCTTTCCTAGCAAGCATGAGGTCCTGGGGTGCTAGGGTAGAAGTAGAGTAGGAAGGAAAACTGGTCAGAAGATGTCTCCCACTAGAGTGGGATCTATTACAAGCAGAGATCTTCATTTCTTCATGTTAATGAAGTAAGGGTAATGCTAATGTGTTAGGCCTCAGACTTAACCACAGGTCTCATCAAGCTTAAGGCAACGATGATTTCTTCAACATAAAAGTGATGACTGTTAGTGGCATCACTAAGTAAAACTAAAAGGCAGGTGTGCTCTATGCCACTTCATGATAAGTGTGTGTACACCTGCATGCTTTCCTGACTTTGACAGGACAAAGACAACTGAGATATACAACACCAACTTATACAAGATAAAAACAATTATTAATTTTTGTGAACATTAAAACCACTCAATCCAGGTCTTCTAAGATAGAGGTAGGTGTGGGAGAGGTTTTAAAAACAAACAACAATGACAAAAACAGACAAGACAGGCACAGTCCTGAGGAGTTCTGAAACAGTCACAGAACTGTGCAACCATTGAAGCATTCAGTTTTTAGGACAGAGGCATAATGTTCTCAGTAACCAATCACACTGCACCATGAATTAATGAAGTGGAGCATTCACTTCATTAATTCTTGTGCCTCACTTAACTTGGAACACCAACCTCCTCCTTCTACATTTACTCCCCCTGAGGAATCACAACAAACTGATCGCCTGCACTCTGTAACCTGCATTCAAGAGTTTGACTATGCAGTCCTGGCTAGCTCCCGTTTTTGCTATGCAGTCCAGAGTGGCTTGGAACTCAGAGATTCATCTGACTCTATCTCCTAAGTTCTAGAGGTGTGGGACATCCCAACCAGCTTTTGTTTATGTAACATATTCTTAGCATTTCTTTTTTATTGCTAAATAGTACCTACCCCATTGTATACACTTTAGGTGACCATTTATTAGATGATGGCAATAAACTGTGTATACTTCTTGGCAACTTTCCTTTAAAATGATAGATTGAGTACTAACATAGCTCAGTGATAAAGCACTTACCTAACATGTGCAAAGTCCAGGATAGATGTCCAGCAGAGAAAGAGAAAGGGGGGCAACAAAGGGGGAGACATAAAAGAGAGGGGAGAGAAACGGAGAACAGGGAAGGAGGTAGATCTCAGGCACCTCAAATCTCAAAGTGAACAAACTGAAAAAAGATTCTTCTGTCCTCCACTCCTACCCTCCAGCTTCCCCAATCTTTGGTCTCCCAGTCCCCAAGCCAGGAAGGTCAAATATGCCCCTTCTTTTCACATTCCACATCCATTAGCAAATCTCACTAGCTAGCATCAAACTAGATGCAGAACTGACCACATTACTCCACCTTTACTGCTACACTTCTAATCCAGATGGACATCTTGTTTGCATTGCATCATCAGCTTCTGTTTCAGTTTCTGTCCTTGTTTTCTCCCACATATCAAGATAGCAGCAAGACAGGTAACACAAACCAGACCACAACATTCCTCACCCCAGAACCCCCAGGAGAATCCTATCTTAGTGAATGATTCCTCACAGTAGCCCCAGACCAATATTTCCTGCCATCGTCTTGGCGTAAAAACCTCTTCAAAGCTGCTCAAACCATTACACTTAAGACACCTAGAAGATTGTTCCAAGAAGCAAGACTTGATTCCCTTCTCTTATTTGTCTTTCTGCTTAATGATCATTTTATTACAAAGGTCCTTTCACAGTCTTACACAAGAGGAAGTATCACCACCCTGTGGCATTTGGCTTTCCATCCATATCTTGCTTAGTTGTTCTTTTATAACATTTTCCAACAACTGATTTATCTGATTTATATATTGGCTCACTGTCTCTTTTCTGCTTGCTCCAACAGACTAGTATTCTATGAATGCACAAGACTTGGACTTTTTGTTCCAGTGTTGTGATGCTAGCACGTAAGGAACACCGCCTGGCACACAGCAGCTGCTCTCTATCCAAGCAATGAATTTTAACAAAGCCTTTATAGCTCATGAAACTAAGGGACTTTTTTGGTATTATCAAATATATAAGTTCAACAGGTAGCAGGCAAGGACCTCTGACACGATAACCAGATTGCATTTAAGACAGCTGAACATCTTAGGACTTAGAACAAAAACAAATAGCCATTTACTGAGAGTTAATTATGGGTCAGGTGCCATAGAATTAACTGTTAATGCATTGATCATTTAAAGAAAATGTTCTATAAACAGACTGCAACAACTCAGGTAAGCAAAATGTTTCACATAAAAGAACTGCTGGACTGAGTGCCACCAACCCACAGAAGCACAGAAAGGGACAGATCTTTGTTTTTGAGGCAAGTTTTAAAGTGGTTTGCTATGAAAGGAAGAGAAGAAATGCAGGGCCCAGAATTATCAGGGATAAGAGTAGAGCTGAGATTTTTTTAAAAGATTTGTTTTTAATTATGTGTATGTCTGTGTGTAGGTGTGTGTACGTGCGTGCAGGTGTTTGAGGGGGCCACAGTTGTTGGACTCCCCTGGAGCTGGAGGCACAGCCATTGAGAAATTCATAGCATTTTAGAAAATGAAAATATTAACTGACCTAATATTTTTCTGGGGCTAGAGAGATGGCTCAGTGGTTAAGAGCGCTGACTGCTATTCAGAAGGTCCTGAACAATATCCCAGCAACCACATGGTGGCTCACAACCATTCATAATGATGCCTCCTTCTGGTTGTGTCTGAAAGCAGCTACAGTATACTTATATAATAAATAAATAAATCTTATAGAAATATATTTTTCTGAAAATAGATCCATAATTTAAGGAACTACCTACTTACTATAGCCTTTTATGATTAACTAGTCTGTAACTTTCCACAACAAGCAAAAGAAAAGAGATATAGAAAGAGAAAAGGGGGTGAAGAGAATCTTGATGTAATTTCCTCTGGGTTTGACATCGTGGACAAGAGTACCTATAGTAACAGACAGGAGACCATGGCTTGAATGATCCAGTTGACATCAGATTTTTTAGTTGTAGTCTTTAACATTCCCTCAAGGCCAGGGGTGGAAGCATGTTCAACAGAGATTTCAACCAGCCTTTCATGACATAGTAACAGTGATTTTAGAAATAGTAATGTATAAAAGAAGTTTCTTTCTTTGTCTTTTATTGTTTTGTTAGGTTTTTTGTTTTGTTTTGTTTTGTTTTTTGAGACAAGAATTCTTTGTGTAACCCTGCCAATCTGTAGAGCAGGCTGGCCTGGAATTCACAGAGGTATGCCTGCCTCTGCCTCTTGAGTACTGCCACTACCACGCCCAGCCCAATAAATTTACTAAGAATGAACAAGGGATTGCAGGTGCTCAGGAGTCAGCCCATCTTCATCTAAGTAACCTAATAAACTTGTTAGAACACTTTTCTGAATTTGACAGAATATTTCTCTTTTCCTAAGCCAATCAATTCTTTAATAGTTTATAATTTCATGTGTGTGCGCACACACACACACACACACACACACACACAATATATATATATATATAAATATATATATACATATACTTGGATCATGCTCACCCAGACCTCTTTAATCTGCCCCACCTCCAGGCAAATCCTTTCTTTTCTCAACATGTCAACATCCTACTTTTCACTCCATGTAAATTATTTAAAGAACATATAATTACAAGAGTAACTAGAGCTGGGAACCTATTTACTACATTCATAACTAAGCCCTGGGTTAATCCTCAAAACTGCAGAAGCAGGCACAGTAGTGCTCTCTTGTAATCCCAGCATTCAGGAGCTGGAGACAGTGGATCAGAAGGTCAAGGTTATCCTCAATACCTGGGGAACTAAGGACAGACTGGGATACGAGACTCTTGTCTCCAAAAATAAAAATATATATACAATAACAGAAATAATAGTATATTCTTAATATAATACTATGAGTCGAGCTATACATGTTCCATAGCCCTACTAAGTATTTTCTATTAGAAAATACTTAGAAAGTGTTTCTAATACTTTAGAAAGTATTAGCTACTTGGTAGTCACACAAGTGAAGAAGCAGGCACTCCACTAGAGCACACTCCTTGGCAGGACCACCCAGCAGTAAGAAGTACAAGTGGAGCTCAGATGTGTCCATTCTTTTAACCACTTCACATTAAGATAAATAACTTCTACCATTACGATGAGACTTTTACAGGAAGTTACACCTCCCAGGCCCTATATTCACTGCAGCAGAGTAGAAAAACAGGAAAGAGACATGGAGAAGAAACCTCTCAACTCAGTCTAGATGACATCTCTCAAAGGCTGAGCATTTCAACATAAAACATGCCATATAGAGACAATATATGGTGGGGTTGTGTATGTGTTCCTGTTCCTTTTCTTACAGATATATTTCAAATAATAATACTAAAATGGGCCAGGTGTGTTGGCAAATCCCTTTAACCCCAGCACTTGAAAGCATGTGGATCTGAGTTCTGACCAGTCTGGTCTATAAAGTCAGTTCTAGGACAGCAGGGGCTACACACTGAGACTCTGTCTCGACAAACAAACAAAAAAAGGTATTAAATTTGTAAAGCTCTATGTATAAAACCTTTGAAGCCTCACTCTTTTCCTAGAAAAGACCAGTAACACTAGAAAGACGAGTAACATTGCTAGTAGCCAACCATATCTTGACTTTGTTGTAGCCTACACACAGTAAAGATTCCTTTGATCCTTTTGACCAGTTTTGAACTTCCCTGTTTCTAAGTGGGCTCCCTCTCTCCCCACTTACCGCTTATATCTAAATCTATTTTAAAACATTTTCTTCCTTCCTCCCCACTCTGCCTCTCTCTCCAGTTTTAGAACTCACAGCACTCCTGTTCAGATGCCTAAGTGCTGCCTCTACGGGTATGAGCCACAATGCCTGGCTAAAAACCTTTCAATTTGGTCTAGAGAGGTGGCTCAGTAGTTAAGAGGATACACTGGTCCTGAAGAGGATAGAATTCCATTCCCAGCACCCACATCAGAAGCTCAAAAGAACCTCTAAACCTGACTCTAGGGGTCCAACATTTCTCTAACCTTCTTAGACACACACATAATTACAATTTATTTTAAAGCATTCAAATTTACAAAAAAAAATTATAAAAAGACTACACAGTATTCAGATAATACCCTGAATCAAATTCCTCAAACATTAACACATTATCCTATTTGTATCTCTGTCCTTTTACATATATACAAATGCTGTTTTTGAGAAACTTGATAAAGATTCAAGTTGTAGATAATATGCCCTTTAACTCCAAATGCATCATTTTGTGTATACTTCCTAAAAATACTTTTAGGAAGTATAAACTTATAAAGCTATATACATTAAAAAATCACGAAATTAACATTAGCACAATAATGTTATTCAAAGCCAGGGACACAGTGAGACTCTGTCACAAGAAAGAAAAGAGGGGGCCTGGTGTGATGGCACAATGATTTTAATACTAGCAGAGGCAAGTGGATCTCTGTGAGTCCAAGGCCAGACTGACTTATATAGTAAGTTCCAGGACAGCCAGAGCTTTGTAGTGAGACCATCTCAGAAAAAGGAAAGAAGGAAAAGAAAGAGAAGAAAAAAGGAAGGAAGGGAGGGAAGAAGAAAGGAAGGAAAAGAAAAAAGAGAAGAAAAGAAAGGAAAAGAAAAGAAAGGAAGAAGACAGGAGGAGAGAGCAGGAGAGGGGAGGGGAGGGGAATGGTAGAGAGGGGAAAGGAAAAGGAAAGGATAGAAAGAAAGAAAAGGGAAAGGAAGAAAATGTCCATCACAACAAATAATGTTTATCTTTTTAGCAAACAAATTTTTATAAGGAGCTGGAGACATGGCTAAGCAGTTAAGTGCATGGGCTGCTCTTTTAGTGAACCTGGGTACGTTCCTGCCACCCATATGGTGTTCACAGCATTCTGTAACTCCAATTCCAGAGAATCCTGTGCCCTCTTCTGGCCTATGCAAATACCAGACAAACAAATGGTGAGCAAGCAAAACACTCATACACATAAAAATAAAAACTGTTTTAAAAGAAGTAAATAAATAAACCAGACCTAGGGCCAGCAAGAAGGCTCAGCAGGTAAAAATGCTTGCACTCAAGCTTGATAATCTGAGTTCAATCCCCTGAACCCACACGGCAGAAGCAAGGCTTATACTCTAATCTGCACACACAGACACTCACTCCTTTTATCCCAGCAGAGACAGAAGCATTGAGGCCAGCCTGATCTACATAATGAGTTCCAGAACAGCCAAGACTATACAGAGACTCTGTCTCAAAAAGATAGATAAGACAGACAGATGGATAGTGATAGATACATAGATACATGATTGATAGATATAGATACATAGATGCTTAAAATTAAAAATCATTCCAATGCTACAGGACTAATAATACCAGCTACTCAGGTGGCTAAAGCAGGAAGACCCCAAGGGTCAACAACTGTTCTACAGAGTTCTAAGGCAGTGCAGGCAATTTAGAGAGATCCTGTTTCAAAACTAAAAAATATAGAAGGATTGTATCTCTGGTCTATGGGCCTCCTTGGTATCTTTGAAGCCCTGGATTCAAACGATGAGATAAAAATGAATGAACAAATAAGTACATAAGTTCTATACTTACTATCTCTAGGCTTAGGCAAATTAGACATTTCATTAGCCTCAATTCATTTACAAACTAGGGATGCTGTGTAATGCATATACCTTATAACCTAAGGTTCATGCATGGAAAATACAACTTCCAATGTAAAAAGGCCAGCTAGAAGGTAGCCAGCCACCACCTATGAAAAGACTAATGTCTATGGGAATGCATTAGCATCACAGGACAGAATCTGTTCTTGCAAAAGGCTGTTTGTTACGAAAAGGGTCAAGGCTGAACTTCACATCTTACTGGCACTTGTGCCTCTTTCTAGATGAAGCTGGTTCCTTTTCTACTTTAACCATGTTGTACCACAGTCACACAAGCCCTCTCCACAACTCTGCATTAATGTTTAAATATCATCAGCTACCAGAATTGAATAGATAAATAACTGTTCATAAGTTCACTTTACAACATACCCATAACAGGGATACACTTGCTTTTACAGAACAAAACAACAAAACCAAGTGCCAGTGGCATATTATTAATTTCCTCAGCCAAAAACACATCTAAAATTAAGAGTACTAGAGTGACTGCCTCTATGTTTATGAAAAATAGCACAACAAAAACGTACGTTAAAGAATAAACCTGGCAAGGAATAAAGTGAACTCTAAACCAACAAGACAACTGTGTGTTTTGTCTCTAAAGAAGACTAGAAGGTCCTTAAGGCTCCCTTAAAGAAATATTCACTGGGCTCAGCTGATAAAAGTCTGGTAAGCAGTTGAGGAAATAACCTACTCTGAAGGCTGCTTTCTGACCACCACACCTGAGCCATGTTACATGTGCACACCCTACATATAACATATGCACACATGGTAATAATAAATGAAATTTAAAAAGCACTGGGGAACATAAAGTATCCAATTTGATACAATGCTCCCCAAAATACATTCCACTTCAATGTTTTAAATTAAATTCTCAAATACTCTGTAACCTACAAAATAGGTAACTACATTAAGCAACTCCTAAATCCAGACAACTGGGATTTAAGGAAACATGAAATCAAACTTCTAGATCATGATCGACCATACATGATTTCCTACTAAAACCAATACTTCCCTGAGATAATTGCTCTAAAAATAACTGTCACCGCTGTGGATTATATTCCGAGTAAAGAAAATAAGAGGACCCAATTATAAAGCTAGATAATATATAAACAGCCTGGTGTACAGATTTGGAGTGGTAATATGTACGTAGGATCGCCATTTGTGCTGGGAGTACATAAAGCTCCAGAGAAAGGAGGTGTGCATGTGAGAAGGTGGAAGAGTGCATGAAGGCAGGGTGTGTGAAGTCAACTGTGTGTGAAGACAGGAGTACACAGGAACGCTATCTCGTCCATAGCTTCCTAGGAAACTAAACTATTCTTTAAAAAAAAAAATCTACTTTAAACATCTACAGAAAGTAACTTAAAACAGACAAAGACACAAACTCTAAGAAACAAATCCCAGTATAAAAAGAAAATATCACTGGATTGAAACTACATTTTCTTGAGATAATTGTTAAGTTTTGAGTTCAAAAGTGACATTACAGTGACATTACTCTCCTTTTGGGTAAGAAGTTTAACTAGAAAAGTTCTTGGTGGGAATGGGGGTGTTACACCTTTAATCCCAGCAATAGTCAAGAGACAGAGGTAAGCCAGGACTGCATAGCAGGACTGACTGTCAGAAACAAAGAGAAACACTTTAGGCCTTTGAAGAAATAGAAAAGTTAACAGACATGTAGGTGTATAGCAAGCTACTTGGTGGAGCTCTGAGGAGCATTCAGGCCAATGAGGCAGAGTTGGGGATCCTTTCTTTAAAGATCCCTAGATCTTTAAAGGGGATAAAGTTTCACAGCAAGAACCTGCAGCCCGACTGTGCCTGATTCCCAGGTGTCATGAAGAGGAGGAAAGTCCAAGGAAAGCACGTGCACCTCTGAGGCTGACATGGGGCAAGTAAGAGGAGACGCACACTTAATTAAGGGGTCCTCACTCTAAGGGCGGAGGCTGTGTTGCCACTGGGATCTTTTCTAACATCTCTGACTCTGGTAACCTGTCCTGGAAGCGTCTCTGATTAAATGAGAATGGCACCTGTCATTCTACTGGAATGCAAGCACCTGTGGAGTCTGTTTACAGGCTTGCCTCTCACTGTAGCAGCTGGGATCTATAAAGATGGAGATCTAACTTGAGCAGTACCCCATCTCATGTTCTAACAATTGCTAACTAATAGCATGGCATAAAGGATAGATAGAAGGCAGTGGCCCAGAGCCTGCGACTGTCTCGGATTGACCTGGAAACACAAAAGCTACCTTTCAGACTGTCAGGGAAGAGGGGCTCTAGCCTAAGCTTTTCAAAACACAACGAGGAAAAAAAAATCACAGAGTAAACAAAAAGACCAGCCGACCTAGAAATAACACCACTACCCACCTTCTATACTAAAACTAAAATCAACCAAGGAAACAATATCACACAAAGCCTCTAGATAGCCCTGTCCAACAGATGTCCACATCGCTGGAGACATTGTCTCTACCATGCACCTGAGGTGTTGGCCACTTCAGATGTGACTAATGTAGCTGAGGCCATGACTCAGCTTCTGTCACTTCAAAGAATTTAAATTAGTTCATACCTACTACACAGCATCAGACACTACTGTCTACCATACTAAATAACAGGAACTTAGGGGGTCAAGGCACTGAAGAAAATGGACTGAGTTCAAGCCCTGCCTGGCTACACAATGATTCCTAGGCCAGCTAAGGCTAACAAGACCCTGTCTCAAATAAATACAGATAGGTAAATGGCCATGAATTCACATAAATTTAACTACATTATACCAACTGATTTGGCTCTGAAGAACTACAGCAGAACACGTATCAGAAGTAAGCCACCAAGAAATAAGCACGGGAGGCTCCCTGTCACATCGCTGCCGTTCTTGCATAGCTCCGAGCCTCTGTGTAGCATAAAGTGCATGCAGTGTCCCAACACATTAGTGCTTGACCTGCATTATGTATTCATCTTCACAGCAACCTTTGAAGTAGATATTAACATTTTCAAGATGAGTAAACTGAGGCTCAGAAAGAAAGTAACTTGCTACAGGTGACACAGTAAGTAAAGAACCAGAATCATAAGCATGTGAATTAATATAGTAACATAATTTCCTGTGCTTTTTTAGCCCATCAATCCTACGCTTTTGTTCTGTTTCATGACTTAAATCCCACCCTTGTCTAAAAACAGGATATTTAGTTCCTCATGAACTAAGACAATAAATTATCAAAACATAGTATTAATTCATTATTAGAATATAGTTACATTCCTTTATAGTCCTAAAGTTGACAACAGTTTCTTAAATTTTAAGCCCCAAGCACGGACAACAAAAGTAGAAAACTATTTGTTTTAACAAAGTGTAATTTTGTACACTATCAAAGGTGGCTGGAGAGGAACTAGAGACGTGGCTCAGAGGTCCTTCTTGCTCTTCCAGAGGACCTGAGTTCACACAGGGTGGCTCACAACCATCTGTAACCACAGCTCCAGGAGCTACATGTCCTCTTTTAGCTTCCATGAGCTAGCCATGAAGAACAAGTCAATAAGCAGCAGCACTCCTGCATAGACTCACCATCAACGCCTGCCTCCAGTTCCCTGCTTTGAGTTCCTGACCTGCCTTCCCTCAGTGATGTGGAAGTGTAAAAAAGTGCTTCTTTCAGCCATGGTGTTTATCATAGCAATAGAAACCCTAAGAAACACATACAATAAATCTAACTGTGTGTGTGTGTGTGTGTGTGTTTGTGTGTGTGTGTGTGTGTGTTTTAAAGAAAAAATTACAGTACAGAGGTCCAGACCAGAACAAAAAACAAGACACAGAGAAAAGTGTGGCAAATTACATGCAGGAATATAGAGTTAAATTAGTAGGATCTCATCACACAGTGACTACATAAACAGTAGGGAAAAAGAGACATCAAAGAATTGCTTCTAAACTGAGTGTGGTAGCACACACCTATATTCCCAGCACTCCGTCATTGTTCAACAAATCTGAATCTCAACTTCCTCTCATAAAGTGCAGATGATGTTGCTATTTTTGTTTTAGCTACTCCAGGGGCCAGAGGTACTCTTTAGCATAGTGATGAGGACAAAGCAGTCAAGAAATGTCTATTTCATTTTATATTCTTACTCTCCACATTTAAAAAAAGTACCTACACAAGACACATAAAACATACCTATACTTTTAATGTTAGTAAAAAGTGGCTAAACCATTTCAAACTTTGTGAGTTTGTCTACTGGACCTACTTATATGAAAATACCTTGTGAAGAAAGGTATTTTCTTCCTTTTTAAAAAAGACTTGTAGGCAAGGAAGAGAAGGGGTTGGAAGGGTCTGGTGCATCCCAGAGCTTAGTGCGCACCTGGCTGATTCTCCTACACCCTCTTCCTGGATGCTGAGATTATACCACCCAATACATACAGCTTGGGGATAAAGCTGTAGCTTCCTGCATGCCAGGCGAGTCTCTACAAACTAAGTCCCAAAAGGCCACCTTCATGTTACAGTTATAAACACCCGAACAGTGTAATATTTAGAAGGGGATATAATATCTTTCAGCAAAACGCATATACCACTACCTTAAAAATACGTCTCATAAAAATATAAAAGTATACCTGTGAGATGCAGGTTTATACAAGCAGGCTCTCTGACATCTGAAAATTATATCCAAAACAGGATTGAAGAGTAAACCTATTCTATGAAATTATAAAATAAAACCACAATATAAAGGGAGAAAATGTTCCTAATTTGCTACATGCTTGCTTGCTTTTAAAAATTATAGTGTGGCTAAAGAGATGGCTTAGCAATTTAGCGTGCCTCCTGCTCTTGCAGAAGTTCAGTCCCCAACTCCTAGCTCACAACTACCACCTATAAATGCTATCTCCAGACCTGATAGCTCTGCTCTGTGCAAGCGCCTGCATTCATATGCACATACCCAGATCCAGAAATTTTTAAAACAATATTTTAAAAAATATTTTGTAATTTAAAAATATTAAGTGAAATAACTTTTAATTTTAGAGAAATATATACAATTTTGTAAATCAGGGCTTTCACAAAAGACGTATTTTTTTCCTATTTGATGTCAAAGTTTAACATACATTGGAGTCTTGTCTAAGTAACACAATCTCTCCTCACCAGCTGACACCTAAATTATTCACCAGCACAGAGCTGGCACTCTTCCATGGTAACACACTTGTTAATAACATTTTGGGAACTAAATTCCAGCCACTGGAAGATGCTGAAGACAAAGAAATAAATAGGCATATATGCTTTCAGGTGTGAGAGACAGGCATCTAACCCATGTCCTCTTGACAGTCCACTGCCATTGTACACCTGTGAGGCTAGATGTACCTTTCCAACAGCGCTACAGGCAGCCTATGGGAGACACTGACAGCCTTTGAAATGCTTTGAACGGAATTAAAGGCCATCATGAAAGTCTTTTAACCTGTGAGTGACTATAAGAGGTACACTTATTTTTAGCATAAAGCCTTTCAAGTCTGAGAGAACTTGACTAATCAATCTAGCTTACAAGGCATTGTGTTTATTCTGTATTTTATAGCTACCATGTGCAGAATTAAACAACTATACTTTAAAAAATGCTTTTGACATATGCCTAAATTGTACCATTGAGCATTTAGACATTAAAGCTTTGTACACTAGTCCACACCTATAGGACACAAGAGCAGTATAGACCCTTTACCTATTTATGTAGAAGTGTATGGTTAAGAAGCCTCCAAATTTATAAATGACAGAAATTAAAATTCAGAGTTTCCAGTGTCCTGGTTTTGTACCAACTCTATTATTTATTCATCTTCTTCCTCTTCCTTTTCTTCCTCCTCCTCCTCTTTCTGGTTAATAATATTTTTTAATCATATAAAAAACTGTCATATAAAAATAATTCAAAAATCAGACAAGAATTAAATGTGAATAATGAAGCACGAACATACAACAATAACAGGGAAGATTACATGGGAAGGATATTATTTTTTGTTTCATCTAAGGAAAAATCTAATACTCAATATGTGCATTAATTCAAATACTCCTTTCAAATGATCATTATTTAGGACATGGCCAATTCATTCTCCTTCTTCCTATGGCTTTTAGTCCCTTAGATACAATACTAAAAGAGATATTGTCTGAAATTTTCCATGGCATAATCCCTAAGGACAGTGCTCTAAGTAAGCAAATAATGTACTAGATTCTAACACTTCAATATTTTTAGAAAAAAAAAAATATATATATACTGAATCTGCTCACTTGCCAGTATTCTTATGGTAAGCAAGCACACTTATATTACATGAATGAACTCAGAATGTGTTCAATTTCTGCTTATTAGAAGAGGACATTTTAACAATGAAAGACATCTAGAAGCAAAGAGCCCACAAGGTCACAAACATGCTCAGTATCACTTTCCTTAGAAGACTATGAGTCCAACCCCAGTCAAATGGTAAGAGAGCACTTCACAGCTATCAGAATAGAAGAAAGGGGTCTGGAGAGACGGTTTGGCAGACGAGAGCACTACCTGCTGCTCTTCCAGAGGACCCAGGTTCCATTCCCTGTACCCACATACTGGCTCACAACCACCTCTAACTCCAGCTCCAGGCAATCCAATCCTCTTTTGGCCTCCTTGGCACCAGGGACACAGATATGCATGCAAGCTAAACACCTGTCTTAGTTGGGGTCTTACTGCTGTAAACAGACACCATGACGAAGGTACATGTTCAGAGGTTCAGTCCAATACCATAAAGGCGGGAACATGGGAGCATCCAGGCAGGCATGGTACAGGAGGTACTGAGAGTTCTACATCTTCATCTGAAGGCTGCTTGTAGAAGACTCACTTCCAGGCAGCTAGGGTGAGGGTCTTAAGCCCACACCCACAGTGATGCACCTACTCCTACAAGGTCACACCTCCTAATAGTGCCACTCCCTGGGCCAAACATATACAAACCATCACAACACCCAAAACATAAAACAATAATGTTAAAAATGTTTTTAAAGACTGGAGAAAAAAAAAAAAAAGAGCCATCAGGGATGGAAAAGTTGGGTTCCAGATATAAACTGATTAAAACTGTGAAATGTAATGGAAACATAGAGGATCCTGAAAAAATTCAAAATGGAATCATAGTGTGAGCCCAGCAACTGAAGGAGAAGTCTTGAGGAGACAGTTGCACCACCATGTTCATAGCAGCTACTCAGATGAGCTTTCAGGGGGGTCCAAGTGACATGATGAGATGGAGAAGTGGTTACTAGGAATTGAGATGATGGGGTGCTGTCCAAAGAACACATCTGAGATGTGCAAGATGGAAATGCCCTAAGGACCTGTCACAACAATGTGACTGTATTTAATACTATGAAGGCTGGATGATTCCTATCTACTTTTACATCAGGTAAAAAATGAACTATTTCCCAGAGCAGGCTCATGAGAGGGTTAAGTAGACAAAGGTACTTGGAACCAAGGCTGACAACCCCCAAGACCACATGTTGGGGGAAGATCCAGCACCTACGAGTTACCCTCTGACCTCCACCCTCACACTGTGGCACAGCATGGACCCAATAAACAAATACATGTAGTGAGTAATAATAGAAATTAATCATAATGGTAGCTCATGTTTGTGGAGAGCGGTAGAGCGGGAGAGGCATTCGCCTTGACAAGATGGCGCCTACATCCGCTGTCGACTCCTGGTAAACAACTGTTTGCGCATGTGCATAGAGTGAAAAGGCGCCAAGTCACGACCCATCCCGGGGGCGTCACAAGGGGTGATGAGCAAACAGCCAATCATGGGCGGACACGCCACGCTGTGGTGTATATAAGCAGTGCCGATTATTGGCTCGGCCCTTTTTCCTCTTCATGATGCAATAAATGCTTGCTGCAGAAGGATCCTAGTGTCTGCGTGTCTTCTTGCTGGCGAGATGACTGCGCGGGCTACACATGTTTGTAATCATAGCACTAGGGTGCTAAGGCAGGAGCATCACTGAGAGCTAAAGGCCAGCCTTGGCTACATAGCAAAAACAAGTCTCAAAAAACCTAAATTAAATTTTTTAAAGTGAATATTATTAAAATATTAGCACAAAAGCACTGGAGAGATGGCTCTGTGGATAAGAGCATTGGCTTTTGCAGAAAACATGAGCTCAATTCCCGTCACCCATATGATAACACACAACCATCTGTAACCCCAGTGCATATACACGTGTGCAAGCAAACCATCCATACACATTAAGTTAAATGACTAAAAATCAAAATAAGAAGTCCCCATTAGTTCTGTTTAAAAAATAAAAGATGTATGCCAGGTGTCACCTTTAATCCCAGCTCTTGGGATCCTAGCAGAGACAGGCATATCACTGTGAGTTTGAAGCCAGCCTGGTCTACAGGAGTTCCAGGACAGCCAGGGCTATACAGAGAAATCATGCAAAAAATAATTAATTAAAAATAAATATTAAAAGTGTGAGCTCAAGAAGGCAATGTGTTTACAAATAAAGTCTTTGTGTTTTCCTAACACAGGGACAATACTGACCAAGGGTGTCAGGGTAGAACATATGCAGAAAAGAATTTTTGTAAGAATAATTCCAACTGTAGTTTTTAGAAATATCACAGTTGAGGCCGGCAAGATGGTAATGGTACAGAAAGATGCTTAGACTATTACTACTATAACCCTCACCTACTAGCCACACCTCCCAAGTTCAAAGCAAGTATTCTCAATCAGAAAGTCTAAAACTAGCTGGGCAAGGTAGAGAGGAGCATGTCTCCAATCTCAGTACTCAAGACATGAGGGTAGTTGGTTTAGGAGTTCAAGTTTCAGTTACACAGTAAAGCAAAAACCAACCTGGCCTATAATATAAGACTCTGTTAAAGATATCAAAATAGCTGCCCATTAGGTGGGTAGAAAATCCGTAATATAAACTTTATAAATATACCTGCTTATAATTCTAAAGCTTTAAATAGTAACAAAGATGGGCATAGTAACTTATGCTTTTAATCCCAGCATTCAGAGGCAGGGGCAGGTGGATCTCTATGCATTCATAGTGGCATCCAGGAGAGCCAGAATTACACAGGAGACTCTATCTCAAAACAAGTAAACAAAATAGAATAAAACTCAAGGTGTCGGAACCAGATACACCAATAGGTATGTATGTATTCATAGCTTTACTATATAAACCTTTAGAAATGTAGAGCAGAGATATATGCCATGTATCTTCTAGTTTTACCATGAGAAGGCTCTGAGAAAGCACAGACACTCTCATACCAACAGGTACACTTGCATTAGCATACAGATATTTGCTAAATAACCATTCTCAAAAGAAAAAAAAAGAAGTGGGGCAGGGTGCTGGGGGAGGGGGGTATGCCTTTAATCCCAAGCAATTGGGAGACAGAGAGAGGCAGATTTCTGTGAGTTTGAGCCTGGTCTACAGAGCTAGTTCCAGAACAGCACAGAGAAACTGTCAAGGAAGGAAGGAAGGAAGGAAGAAGAGAGGGAGGGGAGATACCTACAGAGAAAGACAATCCTGGGGCTGGGGTTACTAAGTACAAGACAAGCCAGAACATCTTGTGCTAGAAAACAAGCACTTACGGAAGGCACAACTCATACCACAGAAGCTAGAGACAAGTTTAAAGGGGTTTTCTTCCACTGAGCAATCTGAAGTGATTTGCACAAGATAAGAGACCTAAATGAGAGGATGGCTGGGTAGCTCTGGGGCCAGTGGGCCTGGAGTAGGCAGTGCAGCAAGAGAATCAACAAAATATCCTGCCTCAACTCAGTAGAAGGCAATGACTGAAACTTGTCCTCTGACCATATATGCTATCACACATATGCATGCACAAAAACACAAGAACAAATTTAAATTTTTAATATTAAAACAAGTTCATTGAAATCTATATTCAAGGATAATGTCTACAAATTATTGTTACTGTTATTGTTGTTATTATTATAGTGTGCAAATGATGTGTTAGTAGGCATGCATATGCTGGTCAACTTTCAGGAATCTAGTCTCTTCAGCTTCTCCCTGAGTTCAAGGTTTTGAACTCAGGCTGGCAAAAGTACCTACCTACTGAGCCATCTTGTGGGCCCAAAAATATCCCTGTAATCTAGGAGTACACTGAACTATTTGGGGCTAAAGGGGCTCTGTATCTGAAACTGCGTGAGTGTGCATGAGTGTGTATGTGTGTGTGTGTATGTACAAAGAAAAATATGTGTAGGAAAACTAAGAAGGTAAAATGTTAGTATTTTATATATCTAAAACTATTTCAAACTAAAAAAATGTAAATTGAACAAGAAGAATAAAAGAATAAAAATGTGCTCTCTATTAAGGTCTCCCTTTTTTCCTCGAACAGCTGTTCATCATGCTGCACATCAGGTGGGGCTATCTCTGTGCTAGTCAATGCACCCAGCACAATGTACCCCGCTTTAGAGGCTCTAAGTATTTTAGGAAAAGGTTCTAATCATTGACAATTTCTATTCCTTTCACTGGTAACTTGAACTCACTGGTAACACTAGGAATACGTGCTACTACTATTGCATGCTATTACATGGCGATTGAACGGGCCAGGAAGATGAGAAGGCTGGAAAACAATGGTGGGGGGCTGTTCTTTGGAGGGTACATAAGCATTCTAAAATTGATTCATCAACTTGCAACTACAACTATAATCAAAGCCATGGAACTATATGCTTTAAACGAATTCAGCTCAAGACCAGCCCAGGCTACAGAGTAATTCTTAGGTCATTCTAGGCTTACAGGGTCTTTCTCCTCCCACTCTATAACTCTCAAACTGAGAGCAAGAAGTGAGAAACAAAGTAGAATAGATAAAAATGCTTTGAAAACAAAAATTAAATGTACAAAAGCACAGTAGTTTATTCTAATGTAACGTACCTGGGTTTGGTGGCACACACCTTGCACTTATGAGTCAGAGGCAGGACAGTCACATTGTTTATAAGGCCAGGCTAATCTATTCTATATATAGTCTATATAGAATGTACCCCGACCTACATAGTAAGACCCTGCCTCAAAAAAAAAAATCAATAAATAAAGTAACCTATATAAAGTATCAATCACAATGGGTCTTTCTATATGCCTTAATTTTGTCAGAGGAAATGCTACCTTTGATACTTCTAGGTCTAAAAAGAAATGAGCTGTGAGTGTGCCCTCAAGAAGAACTGCTATCTCACTATCCATCACTCCAGCTTTCTGTACTATCACAGGAACTGAGGAGAGTTGAGTTGAGGACCACACCTGGGTAAGTAGTCTCACTGTGTTATACATTCCTACAGAGCATGCATTACTTCAATGGCAATTACTAAATCATAGTATAGCAACATATATTTCCTACTAAGCAGGTTACTTTATAGCCCACTTTTCTGACTCTGCTCTGAAATATCTGAGACCCACAAGCTAAAATTCTATATTTAAAAAAAAAAAAAAAAGTACGTCATGACCTGAATATTGCCACCACACCTCATAAATACAGCACCTTCTGCTGCTAAAGCTTTCCACATTCAAAAGCCCTACGTGTTCTTGACAGAAACCACACTCAGGCAGCTGAATTTAGAACATGCTGACCTTGAGCAAATCAATGCCCTTAGCATGCTCTGGCTTCCATCACTGCAGGAGCTAGACAGCCTCACCATCTATAGTAGTCAACAATCTCTGGCCGCTACCCCTGTCTATTTTAAGATATCCCTACTACATTTGTGTTACAGAGTTTAAACGGGTAACACATGAATCTGTGTCTAAATCAATCCTTTACCTTAAAAACTAGGATATACCTACATTATCCACATCTTAAAATATTTATTACACTACCATTTATCACACAGAAAATCAAGCATAATCCAATTTCTAAGTAACCCTGTCATAAGCTAAGACAGAAGAAGCAGGGTTCCAAAAATGATGTGCAAATTCTGAAATAAAGTAATACCAATTGCATGTAAAAATAGACCAGGCTCAGTACAACCTAATTAAGAACTATACTGCATTTTCACTAATCTATCTTAATATTTACTAACTATTCTACCTCTTAAATCTGCCATCAAGTCCATTTTCAGTACTTTATAAATGTATAATCATCCAAGACATAAATATGAGCTTTTATTGATTAAAAAAAAAAAAACCTGGAAGTTTGTATTTAAACTCTCAACACACAGAACCTGTGACTAATCTTAGCTCTGTACAGCTTCTGAAAGCCAGGTAAATATTAACCCAAACTCAGAATAGAAGTTACACTTAGCAATTATTCAGAATTTTCTTCCTTTCTCAACATAAAGGCTAATGTTTATGCCAAGGCCTAATGCTAGAAAACAGGATCATATTTAGGTTGCTTTTTAAATGATTTTCTTCTGAAACTTTTAATTTACCAATAGAAATTCATTCTCAAGTATAAAATGTTTAGTTACTCTCTTCCCAAACATTTCAGTCATACAAAGGAAACTAGATATCACATAGCACAGAATCTGACATAGAAATAGTGCAGGACCCAAATATAATGAAGTCACTTACTAATGAGAGAACTAAATATAGGGCGCAAGCAGCCGGAGCTGGAGTTTATATAATATGCTAGCTGGCTACTGACAGCTCTGAGCCCACAGTCTGTGACAGAAAGGACAGGAGTCGGGAAAGCACTAGTCTTTCCATCCAATTGAGTAAGATTTCAAAATCTTTATTCCACAGGGGGAAAAAAAATCAGCTAAAGTTGAATCTTACATTTCAATAAACTAAAAAAAGAAAAAGAGTAGTTAGGAGGACAGAGGATCAAGTAAATCTAAGTATATGAAAATAGGTAAGATCTGCTACCTGCTGCAACAGCAAATCATCCTTCATCTAATGAAAAGGTGGCTTGAGTACCCATTTTGAGTTTGCCTTTTAATTTTTGGGGTGTGTGTGTGTGTGTGTGTGTGTGTGTGACAGGGTTTCACTGTGGAGCCTTGGCTGGCCTGTAACTCAAGAGACCTATGTGCTTCTGCCTCCCCAGTATGGACTAAAGATGTGTACCTCTAAATCCCACATCTAAGCAGTTTTAAAAATGGTATTCAGCAACTCTATTACTAGACATACTACAATCCAAAATATACTAACAATAAATCAGACTACTCTTCCTAATGTTTATGTCAATAAGCTTAGTTATAACTAAGTTACATGAACATGGGATTCCTTTTGATAACCTACTAATGTAGCTGGGCATACAGAATTGTTTTCTGTAGAAGCTGACTGACTACTACTTCTTATCTATGCAAGATATTACAGCATATTTACAGAAGACTAATCAGGAAAATCAAAAGTAGTACAAAGGCAGATGTGACACCCCAAAACAGCTAACCCCTTGTTGGGTCAAAGTTTATAACCCTCCTATTATAGCAACCTCTGACCACAACCTGCACTTCCATCCACTTAGTGACTTGTGAACAAGCACTCCTTCGCCAGTACTGCTCCTGTACCTGCCCCCACTGTGCTGGAGAACAGGGAACTTCAGACTACACCAAGAACATCTCAGCATTCACGTGAAATACAACAAAATATTCCCCAACTTAGGAATTGGGATTCAAGCTATGAACTTGCTCACAAAGGAACCTTACTAAGTATTAGCTAGTGACTTGAGACTACAATACTAAAACTAGCTTTATACTAAATCTTGACAATGGAACCTGTCAATAGCTGTACAGAAATTATTCCTGTCTTCAAATTTTCCACACATAGCACCAACACTAAGATGTCATTGCTCATAGCATATACATTGAAAAATTCATTGCAGCTATGTACATACATGTAAATCTTAATAATCATTAATAGTAATCAGAATAATGGTCTGAACTCCAAATTTTTCTAAATGTTGTTATATGAGATTATGTCTTTATTAAATTACTTCTCCAAGACCAGAGAGATAGTTCAGAAGGTAAAGGCATTTGCCACAAAGCCTGATGACCTGGGTTCAATCCCAAGGACCCACATGGTAGAGGGAAGAAACCAGACTCCCCCAAGTTATCTGCAGACTTGCATATGTCCACCATGGCATGTATACACACACACTCACACACATGCACGCACACACACACATACACACACGTGTGCAAGCACACAATAAATAAGTATAAAATAAATAAATGTAAAAAATGAAAATGTACAAATATAAAAAAAAAAAAAAATTTTCTTCCAAGCACTGAAATGCTCCAAGAAGTATACAGAAATTACTTTCAAAAACACTTTCCAATATTTAAAAGACTTGTTTCATATTATTTGTACATCATTCTCTCCTATTTCCCATTAATAATAAAAATGACCAGACATCTCCAGTCAGTGGTGGCCCATACCTTTAGTCCTAGCACCTGGGAGGCAGAGGCAGGCAGATCTGAGTTTGGGGCTGGCCTGATCTACAGAGTGAGCTCCAGGACAGCCAGGTCTACACAAAGAAACCCTCAATAAAAAACAAAAAAAGAGCTATCTTTAGAATGGAACTAGTGGAGATTTCTATTGTCCTGTATTTTATACCTGGATTTTTCATATCTTTTTACAATTTCAAACCTAAAGAGATCTTATTGATTTCCTTATTTAACCAAAGCAGCAGTCTTTCTCATCAAATACATGTTATCAAATTTCACTTAGCAGAAACTCAGCGTTTGTTAGGTAGCCAAAAAGTACTTCCTGCCTACCTGTAGTATCGAGACTGTAGATACGTTGAACAGACAGTCTTTGATACGTGACTGGCCGATCCAAAGTCGATCACTTTAACCCTGTATGGCTGTCCAACAGGATCCACTAACATAATATTCTCTGGTTTGAGGTCAGCATGAATTAAACCAAGACTTTTTAATTTCTTCAGTGCAGTGGCCACTTGCTGAAGAACTGGCCGGATCACCTTCAGGGGCAGGGGACTGAATTTATTCTGTTTCAGGAAGTCATACAGGTTCTGCTCCAGCATCTCAAAGACTAGGCAGGTGTGGTTGCGGTGCTGGAAGCACTCATAGGCTCGCACAAAGTTATACTCATCAGCGTTCTCAGTACTGAGCCTCGCTAAGATGCTCACTTCTATCTGCCCTTGACGTGCATACGAAGGGTGATTCTTCAAAATTTTAATGGCTACAATTTCATTTGTCCCTCTCTTCCAGCATTTGACAACCTGGCCAAAAGTGCCACGACCAAGAAAATCCAGGACTTCATATGTGTTTTTCATAGAGCATAAGACTTCATGCTGCACTAACTGATAGTCACCTTCCCCACTGGTGCAGTTCTGTTTCGATCCTGTGGTCGCTGTCACAACTGTCACTGGGTTTCCCATGTTGGTTTGCAACATTGCAGGAAGTATGGACAGTTCATCAACGATCTGCATCGCGCCGCTGTGATTATCCAACTCCTCACTCTTGCGCTTTAGCCCACATCGCTGGGGACCTTCTAGGAAATGTAATCTGTTTCTCCACACCACGGCCCGTGGTGCCTCCACTCCAGCCTGCTGCGCCTGAGCTGCTAGGACCTTTGTAGCACCGGCAGTGTCTTTGACAACAATGGCACCTGCCTGCAACGAAAAGCTGTGTCCTCGAGGTTTAGTAAATGGTATCTTTGTCTGGAAAGCACTACCCTTCGTGGAAGGACGAGAATTTCCAAAGTTTCTACCATTCACATGGATCTGAGGATAGGTTCTTTCCTGGAAAACACAACCGCTTGGCTCTATTTTGAGTTTCTTCACACTACAAAAGGCACTTGACTGAGTTTGATAAACATACGGTGGGTAGACCAAGACTTGTGAGGCCATACCTGCAAAAGAAGAAAGGAAATAAACGTTAGCCAGAAAACCAAGTTTTCCCTTAACTTTAAACTGTAGGAAGAAAACTTTCAGGGTCAGATTCATAACATGCTAAAATAATAATTTTAAAATTCCATTAGAATTTTTCCCCTGGGAGGAGGTACAATCTTCAATAATTCTACATTAGTTCTTCAGTATTTTAGTAATTTGGAGAAATACTTAGTGAACATCTAAAAAGCCAGGATGTGCAATAGAAACTGTACTAACCATTTTCCCTGTGAAAGGAAAAATACAACTCCCTAAACAAGTGGCACACATGTGGCTAAAATATTCTCTCATCAAAACAGAACTTACGAGCCAGCAGCTTAGGAGGCAGTTCAGCAGTAGGAACACTTGCTGCACAATCATGAGGACCGGTGCTCAGCACCCAGAGGCACTGTGGTCCCTCGCATCCCTCTAACTCCAGTACTGAGAGCTGAGACAGCATTGCTGGGGCTTGCTGACCCAGCCTTGATGAAAAGTGGGAGCTCCACATTTAGCCTCAAAGGAATAAAGCAGAGGATAATAGGAGATACCTGACATCTTGCTCTGGACTCTACACATGTACTCTGATACATACATACACCTCACACACATAAAATTATGAACCAGCCAACACGGTTTATAATCGGGAAGAAACAAGTATGCATGTTAAGTATGTATATACATACAGGCATTAATTTAAAAGGCCCATCCCTTTCATGAACAGCTCTGATCCTATATTCTACTTGCCAAATACCCTTTAAACTTAAAGGGTATTCATTACACTATAAAAACAACTAAATGGCTTTCTATCCAGTTCCCTTCATCCTGCCAAGGTTCCCAAACATTAAATGACTTTTTATAGACTTTATTCTTTTTTTTTTTTTTTTTTTTTTTTTTTTTTTGGTTTTCGAGACAGGGTTTCTCTGTACAGCCCTGGCTGTCCTGGAACTCACTCTGTAGACCAGGCTGGCCTCGAACTCAGATTTAACATGTTACTGACACAGTTACTGACACAGCTGACTTTTCTCCCTATGATCTTATTTTTATGAACTTAGAATTCATGTAGTATACAATCCAACTGCTAATCCATATATACAAACTTAACACACACACATACACACACACAAATAAATCCTTAGTGTCACAGCACAAAACACACTAATTACATAGTTATTTAATCTACCTCCAACTAGTCTATCATATAACAACATACAACACAAGTCAAAATCGTTACTTGACAAAAGCATTCATTACTTTACTAGTCCATGTTCTTTCCTTGCACAAAAAGTCCCACAGGTTCTCTTTATTTATATCCTTCTATGCATCTACCCTTGAGCACAGTACAAACTCTTCAGAGCTGACCAAATAATGCAATTCTTTCTTGCTCATGTTCTTATGAAACACATACTCACCACGCACCTCCAAGAAGAGCTAGGCATTGAGATTCAGAATAACTCCCCACTTGTCTCCTTTAGAATCAATCAATCACTGTACTGTAACTGTCAGTATACACATGTCTTTCACATGAGATCTGAATTAAAGTGTCTAGGATATAAAGTTGATGTTCAATACATTTTAGATGGTTCTATTAACTTCAAAATATTTTTAGTAGGCCAAAGAGATGGCTTATTCAGTTAAGTACTTGGATGCAAACATGAGAGCCTGAGTTCATGTAAAATGCTGGGCCTTCAGACAGAGAAAAGCTAGGACTTGCTGGCTGGGCGATGGAACTGAAACTACAAGCCCCAAGGGTCAAGAAGTAAGGAAACGAGTGATGCTGATGCACCAGGACCCTTACATCCTCCTGACTTGCACATACACACATTCACATGAGCATATACTCATGCATATACACACAAATATACTGCACATATATCACAGACACACAAATTACTTTTTTTATTAGATATTTTCTTTATTTACATGTAAACTTCTCCATTCCCAGTTTCCCCTCCAAAAAACAAAGAAACAAACAAAAACAATAAAAACAAACCCCTGTTGCCTGCCCCCTCCCCATGCCTGCCACCCCACCCTCTCCCACTTATTGGCCCTGGCATTCCCCTACACCGGGTCACAGAACTTTCACAGGGCCGAGCTCCTCTCCTCCTATTGATGATCAAATTGCAATCCTCTACACATACTGCCAGAACAATCAGACCCCTCCATGTGCGGTCCTTGGTTGATGATTGAGACCCTGGGAGCTCTGAGGGTACTAGTTAGTTCATATTGTTGTTCGTCCTAAGGTGCTGCAAACCCCTCAGCTCCTACAAATTACTTTTATTCAACCCAATTTTAAACTCTAATACAGAGTTTGATACAACTGTGTTGTCTCATATCTTAACATATCACAACTATGGGCAGTTTTTATCTCAGAAATTATTACCACAGTATACAATATCTACAATATTAAAAATAACAAACTGGAAAAAATATTAGAGAAGAGCTATAACCGATAAGGGGATAACTATGCAAGTGCTTACTGAATGCTTTATAATATTTGGCTTAATGATACTGATATCTTTCCAATTTGCTCTTGTGATCACTAGAGTCCAGTGAATAAAGGCATTTGCTACACAAGGCTAACAACCTCAGTTCATACCCAGAACCTACAGGAGCTAGATGGAGAGAATCAACTCCACAAAATTGTCTACACACACACACACACACACACACACACACACACACACACACATATCATGGATGCACAAACAAAAATTAAAACAAGAAAGCCAAACCTCAAAGGGACCAAGTAATTGGTCTCAAAATTATGACGTTACCCTTGAGATAAAGCTTCCAAGTTTCCCGTCTACCACCTATCCAGTTTCCAAACTGCCCTACTATAAAGTCGGAGACAAACTTCACAGACAGATCAAGACTTTATATTCACTAAATTAAACTCTGGGGTTTAAACCTTTAAGGAAATTCATCTGCTCCCCACCCCCACCCCCCCAAAAAAGCAAGCTTAAGCATCTATTCTATATCTTTTTACCCAGGGGAATTCTGAAGCTACACTAATTAACCATATTTTAAGGCAGGGTCTCATTATATAACTGTGACAGACATGGGACTCCCAATTTACTTCAGTCTAGCAACAAACTCACAGAGATTCATCTGACTCTGCCTCCCTAGTGCTGGGATTAAGTACCCAGCTAATTTAACAAAATAATCCAAATTGAGAACTCTTTCTAGACATATCAAACTTGTATAGTATACATTTTTGTAAGGCTGCCCAATCATAGACTCAATGTTACTCTCTCCTATGATACTAGTTTTTAAAACACCTAAATAATCCATACCCATAGATCCAAAATGACAAATATAAAAGTCACTTATTAATACCAGTTGCTGTATACTCAATAGTTACTGAACACCATGGAATCCAAAACATTGTTTTTGTATACACTATGCCTCATTTTTTCCCTTGGAATATAACTAGGCTGCACTCTGCAGCTATATTCTTCGTGTCTTTGCCATTTGTTCTCATCATTAGAGTTAGGAATGGGGTTTTGAAATACTACCTCTTTGACAGTGGCAACTACCTACAACTGTTAGGTAGGAGCATAATAAAGGCTCCTAATGGAGCAGCCATTAATCTTTTATTTCTCAGGCTTACTCACTTCAGAATCTTTTTTGTTTGTAGCTGTGGCTAGCTTAAAACACAGCAATCCTCCTGCCTTTGAACAAAGTGAAGAATTCCAAGTGTGCACACAGCACCCAGCTCTCATCTCAGGTGCTTTGTTCTGAATATTTATGTTTACAGACTCTCAAAATCTGTACAGTGAATAAGGTGTAGTGACACATGCATTTAATCCCAGCATTGGGGGTTGGGGAGGGCAGAGGCAGGTGGCCCTTTGAGTTAAGAGGACAGCCTACTCTACGGAGCAAGTTCCTGGACAACCAGAGCTACGCAGAGAAATAAAAAAATACACTCAAACCTTCCCTCCCTACCAAGTATAATCCTAGAAGCTGGGAGGCTGAGGCAGAGAGTTCAAGGCCAGCCTGGGCTATAGAGTGAGACCCTATCTCAAAAATATAAAGGGGGCTTTGGGGTTGATTAGGCTGTGAGTGCTCCCTTTCATAAAGGAGTACTCAAGGAACTTGACTGCCCCTCTACCATATTAAGTCACAGCTAGGTACTGCCTTTGGAGCAGAGAGCAAGCTTTCAACAAATCCTGCACCTGGTTGTACCTTAGGAGTACAGAATGAGCAATAAATTTATGTTCTTTATAAACTTATGGTAGCAAAACCAAAATAGATATGCATGGGTTTTACCCTAATCCTATAGTTAGCCTGAAATCCTATCTAAACCCTACCTTGTATAACAAGTAACCAATAATATAATCAACATGAACATCAACAGATACGGATTTGGCCATTGTGAACTATTATAAGACATGTTCTCCTGGTTTCACCTTACTCATAAAATGGGGTCTACTGAGCAAAGCAGGAACCAAGGCAGAAA
Organism: Mastomys coucha; assembly: GCF_008632895.1. NCBI lineage: Eukaryota > Metazoa > Chordata > Mammalia > Rodentia > Muridae > Mastomys > Mastomys coucha. The sequence continues at coordinate 89,959,044 of NW_022196897.1, forward strand.
TGCTTTGCTAACAAATTCAATTTCTGAAACATTTTCTGCTAAACTTATCTATGTCTTATTGGTAAAGGGCTAATTAAATGACAAGTCAATAGTTTCTTAAAGTCTCCTTTTTCAGCTTCCTACCACTTGTCCAAATAATTTTTAAAATATCTTCCTTCTTAAAAACTATAATATATATAATATATAATATGTATATATATTACACTGCCCTCCTAATACTAGCCCTCTTTTGCCATTGTAACTGTGGCCATTAAACAATAATTCCCTATCCTCATGACTCTGGCAACCACCATTTTTTTTTCTGTTCTATGAATTTGACTTCAAAATAAACCTCATAAGTGGGCTCATATTTGCCCATTTTATGATTTAGAATAATGTCAGGATTTATCCATGTTTAACATATAACCAGATTTTCTTTTTGTAAGATTAAGTAGTATTTCATGCATGTATATATGACATTTTATTTATCCATCCATGGATGGACATTAGAGTTGCTTCTATTTTGGGAGTTGGGGGTTATGTTGTTGTCGTCATCATTTGCTATATATTCAGAGCAGGGCTTACACTGACAGTGAGCCACCTCCCTCTGCCCCTCCACGGCACTGGGATTAAAGAATTACATCTTTAATCTTAATAACCTATCAACTCCACTCAGGAGGCAGTGGCAAGCAGATCTCTGTGGGTTCAAGGCCAGCCTGGCCTACATATCAAATTCCAGGACAACCAGAGCAACATAGAGACCTTGTCTCAAAACAAAAAAGAAAAAAAACAAACACCTACCAACTCTTCCAATATTAAAATAAGTAGATATGGGTTCTGCTAAGTGAGCTTATTGTCTCTTAAAGAAGAGAGGCTGGGACAGAAAATGAAGCATGCAATTAAAGTCGCCTTATGAGGTAAATGTATGTTGTGTGACAAAAACTTTTCCCAAGAAGAAACTATCCACATATCTACTCCCCCAAGACAGGATGCCCACAACAGACCATACAACAAACAGGAACCAAGTCCAACTTGGTCAACCAGAGTTTTACTTGGGTTATTTACAGGAGTGTAGATGAGGGATTACTTACAGAAACAACTCACAGATAGCTGCAGCACCAAGGCCCACCCCAGCATGATTGACAGCTCACAAAACTGGAAACCTGGAGCACACTCAGTCTGAAGGCAGCTCAGCGGCTTGGAAAGTGTCCTTTCCAGGAGCCTGTTCAAACAACTCAGCCAGGCCCTGTTTCTTACTTTCTACTTTACAGCTCAACTGCCAGCTTTTATTGATTACTCTGGCAGGAAGGAAGGGCCTAGTGAATGAATCTAGTCAGTTTCGGAGACTATCAACATCATCTCTATAACCAGTCTGATTCTACACCATCTCACTGATATGAAGCGAGAAGGTTTGGCCTAGCTATCTGAGTTAAATTCGTTTAAGTTTTATCATTTAATAGCCAGCAAGATGGCTCAGTGGGTGAAGGCAATACCCACCAAGCCTGATGACGCACACGGAAGAGAGCTAGATGTCCTCTGACCCCCCACAAGCATGCCTACACACACACACACACACACACACACACACACACACTCACACACACACAATTCTACAAAAAATACTAGATGCTGGGCACGTGGCAAACACCTTTAGTGTCAGCTCTTGGGAAGAAGAAGCAAGTGGATCTATTATTTGAGGCAAGCCAGGTCTACAAGACAAAATCCTGGGTAGCCAAGACTCATCTTAAAAACTAAAGTTCTAGCATTTCAAAAGTAACAGAGTTTTAAGTTCCTAAACTTTCACTGAGACTATAAAACCTAGAGAAACTGCTGTTGCTTCTGATATCTATATTATTTTTTTGTAGAAGAAATTGAAGATTGTTATTTTGGCTTTCATTTCTAAATTTAAATTTTTGTATACAAAAACAAAACAAAACAAAACAAAACCTGGTATGATATGGTAGCACATGCCCATACTCTCAGTATTTAGGGAAGTGGAGACAGAAGAATCAGGAGTGCAAGGTTGTCCTCCAACACATGGCAACTGTGATACGAGACACTTTCAAATTTAAAATAAAATGCTACTTACTTGCTCCAGTGTGCTATAACTGCTATGTGTTTCCTACAGACAAAACTGGCCAACTATTTCAGTTCAGTATAGTTATCCACCTTATCCCACACTATGCAAAAGAAAAACCAAAAATAAAACAAACAAACAAAATTTAAAAAAAAAAAAAAAAAAGGAAGTTAAGGAGTTAGAAAGAGCATAGCTGGGCAGTGGTGGCGCACACCTTTAGTCCCAGCACTTGGGAGGCAGAGGTAGATAGATTTCTGAGTTCGAGGCCAGCCTGGACTACAGAGTGAGTTTCAGGAGAGCCAAGGCTACACAGAGAAACACTGTCTCTAAAAAACAAAAAACAAACAAACAAACAAACAAACAAAAGCCAAAGAGCGAGCGAGCGAGCATGTCTGTTTTGATTTTTGGTGTTGGAGGACTCGGGGGCCTTGAGTCCTGAGGCAGAACCTCAGTGTGTAGCTTAGGATGGCTTATAAGACATTAAGAGGAAGTTCTTTATGAAGGGAAGAAAGACAGTAGAGCTGGCCCTGGTTAATAATTCCCCAAACTGTACTCCAAGAATGAACACCTGTGGTTTAGCATGAGACTTTTATAATGCTGTATTTGTCTTTCATAACATTTCACTCAAATTATTCTCCAAATAAAGCAAAGCCGTTCCTTCAAGAGGACTAGTACAAATTTTACATATTCCCACCCTTCTACTCCAAAGACCATAAAGCCAAAAGAAATCTGAGTTTCTAAATGTCTGAACACTTTGGGTGTTCATACAGACTTACATTTTTAAGTTTCAGTTTAAAGTGCATGGTACATTTTTAACAAATTAATCATCAACCTTTAAATGAGAAACCAAAAATACAAAAAAATACATAACTATGAAGAGAAAAAGAATACCCTGGAACAGACAAGCTTGATTTTATTCATCTGGATGTGGTGGTTCATGCTTCTAAGTCCTGGAACTTTCCAGGTCAAAGCAGGATACAGAGTTAAGGCCATTCTTGGCTACCTATCTAGTTCTGCCTAGGCTAGCCTAGACTATATGAAATACTATGGTTGGCAATACTCAACAGAAAAATGGGTAATGATACACAATAGGTAAGTCACAGAAAGAAAATGCAAACCAAGAGACATTAAAAAAAATTCCAACCTCACTGACAATAAGGAAAGCATAAAACCTACAGTCAGATGCCATTTTGTATCCATCAAAACTGCCAAAAAAGCACCAGAACTGTATCTAAAGAGAACAAGTGTATCTGTAAATGCTAGTCAAAAGTTGCAGTCGCTGGGCTGGTGAGATGGCTCAGTGAGTAAGAGCAATGATTGCTCTTCCAAAGGTCATGAGTTCAAATCCCAGCAACCACATGGTGGCTCACAACCACCCATAATGAGATCTGATGCCCTCTTCTGGTGTGTCTAAGGACAGCTACAGTGTACTTATAATAAGTACATAATAAATAAATCTTAAAAAAAGTTGCAGTCGCTTTAGGCAGCAAAACCAAAGACAAGCACAGTTCACAAAGCAGCAGTTCTCCAGGTCCGTCCCCCACCTATACAGATGCTCACAGCAAATTTACAGAAACAGATAAAATAGTGTTCTCTTCACTACTGCACACAGTAATGAATTCTGAAATAATCTGGCATGTGACTATGTATCTCAGTTTACTCATAAAATACTAAGTATACAATATAAATACAACTCTAAGAGTTAACACTCTTAGCTCAGTGCTCAGGGTGTCTGCCTGGGAAGTGCAAGACCCTAAATATGGTACCCAACAATAGAGAGAAAATTACATTTTTGTGTACCACATATACACACAAATCCCTAAAAGTTAACATATAACTGGTTTTAAAATGCATGCCAATTTCAAGTGTTAAAAATGGGGAATGTTCATATCATACTAAAGAACAGAATGAACTAAAATCAATGAGGATGTTACAGATCATGCATCATATACTATAACATATACTTAGAGACAAAGCTCCTAACATCCTCCAGCTCCAAAAGAGCTGGGTCAGAATACCAAGGAGACAATTCCAGTAGATGTCTGAGTCCCTAATACAAAATGGCATGGTTCCGGAGCTGGAGAGACAGCTCAACAAGTAAGAGCACCTACTGCTCTTGCTGAAGATCCCAGTCCAGTTCCCAGAACCCACATGGAAGCTCACAACCACATGTACCTCCAGTTCTGTAAGATCTGATGACCTCTTCCGGACTCCATGGGAACTGCACACATGCTGTGCACATACACGCACTCAGGCACACAAATGCATGTAAAACATGTAAATATTTTTAAGTCCCTTTTAAAGGGGAAGAGTGAATGTTAGTATCCTAGGATCCAAGACAACAGAGGCAGGAATTCTGTAATATTCTTGTAACTAAGCATTACTTCTGTCCAGGTCATTCACTGTGTGATAGAACTATAAAGTACATAAAACCCCAAGCAACAGGTCAAATCCCTGGGATCAATAGCCAGCCTTTGTTTTGTTTCTGAATCAGTCTCCAATGTGCAGCCCAGGATAGACTCAAATTCCTAAACTACCTGATACCCTACTAAGTGAAGCATTAAATGCTACCATGCCAGTCTCACTGGCCTATTTTGGATTTAAAAAATAATAATAAAATTAAAAGTATAAGTATTAGGTATAATCTCTTAAAAGTAAAGAGCATTATCTTAGAGCTTTTGACTAGTATGTTACTTGACTAATCAGTATAGACTACAAGCAGGATTTTATTATGCGAACCAATAAATGTTTTACAATATAAAAGACCTTTTTTTCTCTCCTCTCTTTTCACACTTCTGGTAAGTGAATTTGAAGTCTCAAACCTGCTAGGCAAGCCAATAAGCTACATTCCTGGGATGCTATTTTATTTTACTTTGAAACAGGGTGTCACCCAAACAGGCCTTGAATCTGCTGTTCTGTAGCAAAAGCAAAGCCTTAAATTTGTGATCCTCCTGCCTCTGCCTCCCAAGCAGCCAAGATTGCATGACTATAACATGAGACATGACATTTCTTTCTTAAGAAGCCTGTACAGGCCGGGCGGTGGTGGCCCACGCCTTTAGTCCCAGCACTTGGGAAGCAGAGGCAGGCGGATTTCTAAATTCCAGGCCAGCCTGGTCTACAGAGTGGACAGCCAGGGCTACACAGAGAAACCTTGTCTCAAAAAAACCAA
>NW_022196897.1:89964638-89965100 GCF_008632895.1 Mastomys coucha
AAAAAAAAAAAAAAAAAAGGAAGCCTGTACAAGGGCTAGAAAGATGGCTCAGCGGGTAAGAGCACTGAATGCTCTTCCAAAGGTCCTGAGTTCACAACCACCGGTAATGAGATCTGATGCCCTCTTCTGAAGACAGCTACAGTGTACTTAGATATAATAATAAATAAAGCGGCAGTGAGCGGGGTCAAGTGGGCCAACCAGGCCGACTGGAGTGAGCCAACCTTCATTCCCAGCAACCACATGATGGCTCACAACCATCATTACAGCTATAGTGTACACATATACATAAAATAAATAAATCTTTAAAAAAGAGAGAGAGAAAAAAACCAAACCAACTAAAATACAAAAAATTACTAAATTGTTTGGTTTGGTTTGGTCTGGTTTGGTTTAGGTTCTGAGACAGAGCCTCAGCTTCCAAGGTACTGAGAACATTAAAAAGAAAGAAGAAGAAGAAAAGAAGAA
>NW_022196897.1:89965110-89969699 GCF_008632895.1 Mastomys coucha
AGAAGAAGAAGAAGCAGCAGAAGCCTGTTCAAGACACTGGAAGTAGAACTTGTTGGAAAGTGGAACTGCACAGCCTGGAATGTTCTAACAAAACAGTGTTGGGTCAGTTTGCCACTGTTCCTTTACTCTGTGTCTTCTCTCAAATAGAAGTCAAGACACACTAGAGAATGAGCTGCTGGTGTGAACAGGCTATTTCACCTTCATCATCAATTGTCCCAACTTAAAATACCTGCACTATTCCATTTGCTCTTGACTACTACTTTATCCAGTAAATTACACTGAACCATTTCATACAAACATTTGCACAGAATTGGAGCACACATATAAAGCTTCATAAACAAAGCCTATTATCTGAAGTGCCTATAAAACATTGTATTTGAAAATACTAAAATCTTGGTTATTTTCCAGCAGTATTGTGAAGAAGGCATCTAGAGAATGTGTTGACTATACACAATCTCAGTGTTAAATAACAAGCTCCATCTGACTTAGCAAAACACTCCAACTTTTGGAACAGAAAATGACCTGCTGGACATTCATTCCAAAGGTGCTAGAAATCACTCTACCAGTCCAAATCAGTCTAAAAAGGGGATCACCCCAACTAGAACAGTGATTTCCTACATTTCTCTTAAGATAAACATCAGAGGGAGAATTACTGATTGGCTGAAGAAAAGATTTACCTAATACTTTCTTAAAGTAAGTTTAAAATTTACTTCATAAAGCTGGGCACTTCAACCCGGCACTCAAGAGGTGATGGCAAGTGTTTCTTCTGTGAATTTGAGGCCAGCCTGGTCTACATAATCAGATCCAGAACAGAAAAAGCTACATAGAGGGACCCAATCTTAAGGAAAAAAAAAAAAATCAGTTCATAAAGCTTCAGTTCAAAGCTTATTACTTTCATTAATATCTACCAAACTCTTACATACTCTTATAACGTACATCTTCTATATTTCATATACATAAAATATATTAAAATTAAAACTTACTCAAATTTATAAGGATGAAAAGATTTCAAAATAATAGCAACAACAACACTGAAGAGGCTGATACAAAAGAACTGGCCAGAAGAGTGAGGCCAACCTGGGCTGCAGTATAAGTGACAAGACAACCAGGGCTAGGGTGCAATCCTGCCTTTTATAAAACTTTTTTTAAAAAGTAAAATTTTAAAGGTTATTTATTCACAGACAAACCTTTAAAACTATGTTAAAACTACCACCAAGCCAGTATTATGACCTAGAATCAGACTTCTAAAATAGCTATATTAATAGCAAATTTACTAGGGCTGTTTTTTGTTTTATGGTTTTTTTTGGTTGGTTGGTTGGTTGGGTTTTTTTTGGTTTTTCGAGACAGGGTTTCTCTGCATAGCCCTGGCTGTCCTGGAACTCATTCTGTAGACCAGGCTGGCCTTGAACTCAGAAATCCACCTGCCTCTGCCTCCCAAGTGCTGGGATTAAAGGCGTGTCCGGCATTTTTGGGGGGGTGCGGGGGGAGCTAGGGCTGGTTTTAAACTTGTAGAGAACCACTTGCTTCTGCCTCCAGGGCCATCATCACCCCAACTCTAGCATATTTTGAAAACTGAGCCTACACATTAGAGCACCCTAGTCTAGTCTACATAGTGAGTTCCAGAATAGTCAGGGCTACATGCCTGGTGCCAGAGGCATGTGGATCTCTATGAGTTCAATTCGGAGCTACAGAGACCCTGTGGATGGATGGATAGGTGAATGGGTGGGTAGGTGGGTGGGTGGGTAGATGGATGGGTGGATGGGTGGATGGATAAATAGATACAAGCCAAAGCTATGAGCTTAACTCATTAAAGAAACAAACAAACCAGAGAGCTGTGAGGATGACTCAGGACAGTGGGCTAAGTACCTGCAGTCCAAGCTTCAATTTAGATCCCCAGACCCACATAAAAGGCCAGGCTTAGGGGAGTGTGTGTGTGTGTGTGTGTGTGTGTATGTGTGTGTGTGTGTGTGTCCTCAACTCTGGGAGGCAGGTAGGAAGATGCAAGGGTGTATGTAGTTAGCCAGAAAACCTAGCCAATCTGTGAGTTCCATATTCAGTAAGCAACCCTACCTCAAAACTAAGGGAGGACAGAACACACCTCACATCTGGCCTCTGCTTGTGTACACACACACACAAATATTGTACTATAAAACCATTAAAGCTACATAACATTTATATTTGAAAGAGGTTAAATTTCAGTGTAGCAAAAACATCTTTAAGTTATTCAATTACTATAAAATTATAAAACAATCAAAAAACTATCTTCTTAGTTGTTTTAATGTGAATTTATTCAATCAAAATACATGTAAACCTGACAAACCAATTTAGTCTTCCACAGGACACCTTCCATTCAGCTTACTAGATCGGTCATCATCATGGCGTTCTCATACATACCACGAATGTTCTCATACATTCACACTTTACCCTCTCTTACTCATCTCACTCCCACTATCACCTTCTTCCCAAGCTGCTCCAGTTCTCTTCATATCTTATGTGTATGTGACCCACTGGTTTCACTGGGCTTGTTTATATAAGCATATGAGAGCTTGTACCGAGCATATACCAGTGGCCACACAACTAATGATCATGCCTCTCCCAATCAACCATTAACTGCATATAAATCTTCAGGAAGCAGCCCCCATGTTCCTTTCCTTCCCATGAAAGGATGTTGAGAGGCCCAATCTTGTACAAAGCCTGTGAACATAATCTCAGCGGCTGTGAGTTCAAGAGTTCAACAGCCACGGAGCTGGAGAGATGCATGGCTCAGCAGTTAAAGTACAGTTCGTAGCACCTGCTTCAGACAGCTCTGAACTGCTTGAAACTCCAGCTTCAGAGAATCTGATACCCTTTTCCAGTTCCCACATACTGTGGTAGGCACATACACAGGAACAAAAATCCTTAAATTAAAATTTTCACCATATACATAAAATTAAAAAACAACAACAAAAGTGGGGGGGTGGAGAGATGGCTCAGCGGTTTAGAGCACTGACTGCTCTTCCAAAGGTCCTGAGTTCAAATCCCGGCAACCACATGATGAGCTCACAACCATCTGTAATGAGATCTGATGCCCTCTTCTGGTGCATCTGAAGACAGCTACCGTGTACTTATATATAATAAATAAATCTTTAAAAATTTTTTCACTTTAAAAAGAGTACAGGCCAGGTGGTAGTGGCACACACCTTTAATCCCAGCACTCAGGAGGCAAAGACAGGCAGATCTCTGAGTTTAAAGGCCAGCCTGGTCTACAGCCAGAGCCACAGGGAAACCCTGTCTCCGTCTCCGGGGAGACAATAAAGAAATAGAGACAGGAAATCACAGCATGTGGAAAAGCTGTGTCCACAACGGACTCTCAGATTCTTTCCATGCTTCTCTGGGTGCTCCCTGAGTCTTAGTGCTGTTGTTTTAAACAGGGTAACGGTCTATTTGTATATGCATAGAGACGTAACAGACTGTTTTTCCCATTTGTTAAAACTGTAATAATAGTGAACCAGATAGTCTTTTCTTAGTATAGATACACAGAAAGGGACATGATATTTTGAAAAGTCAACTGCACAAATTTTACTAATACAACCACCAAAACCAAATTTCTTCAGATTTAAAGTTTTAACAACCTGAGTTCAATCCCCAGAACTCACAAAAAGGTAAAGAGAGGAATCCACAAAGTTGTCCTCTGCCCTCACACATGGGTCCTGGTGTGCAATGCACACTCTCCTTCAACCACCACACAAAATAAATATTTGTTTGATTTTTGAAGACAGTGCCTCACCATGTAGTCCTGGCTGGCCTGAAACTATATAGACCAGGCTGGCCTTGAACTCACAGAGATCTGCCTCCCTCTCCCTCCCAAGTACTAGTTTTAAAGATTCAGGGTATTATTCCTAGCTATAATTATTTTAAAGCAGAAGAAATAATGATACTAGATCGGGAATAGAGTATCTTTGTAGAAAATCAAATATGTAAAATATTTTGACAGCTATAATAACATTTCATTTCTTATAGCCTAAGTCTATGAGCTAGTTACCAAAAAAAAGTCAATTAAAGCATACTAAAGAGACTACACATCCAATTACTTTGGGACTTAGAACAATTATTATCTAATTTTATACTTCCAACTAATTTAGTACAAAAATACTTATACAAGCTCTACCAACACTGACTAGAGTTGGCACAAAAATATATGGGCAGCACAAATAGACTTGATGGTTATTTTTTTAAAGTGTGAGGTTGGCAGGAGCAGGAAAGTGGGGATGGATCTGGGAGGACTTGAAGTTCAGTGACAAACATCATCAAAATACATGGTATGGCCAGACCTGCCACATACCTCTAATGCCAACGGGGGGTGGGGGTAGAGAGTCGGGGTAGGGGTGAGGGACAACAAAACTTTTAAGCCAGCCTTCAACAGTAAGTTCCTCCAGATCAGCCAGAATCAAATGATGAGGCACTGTCTCAATAAAAGCATCAATTTCTCAAAGAAGACTATTAACAAAGCTGGGCATGGTGGAGCACACCTTTAATCCCAACACTCTGGAGACAGAGGCAGGAGGATCTCTGAATTGGAGGCCAGCCTGGTCTACAGAGTGAGTTCCAGG
>NW_022196897.1:89969709-89999187 GCF_008632895.1 Mastomys coucha
GGGTCACAAACCTTTAATTCCAGCACTAAGGAGGCACAAGCAATTGGATCTTTTGTGAGTTCTAGACCAGCATGATCTACATAAGGACTTCCAGAACAGCCAGGGCTACAAAGAGAAACCCTGTCCAAAGGAAAAGAAAAAAGAAAAGGAAAGAAAAGGAAAGAGAAGGAAAGAGAAGGGAAGGGAAGGGAAGGAGAGGAGAGGAGAAGAGAAGAGAGGAGAGGAAAGGAGAGGAGAAGAGAGGAGAGGAGAGGAGAGGAGAGGAGAGGAAGAAAAAAGGAAAAAAGAGAGAAGGAAGCTGCAGGCCAGGCCAGCCTCTGGTAGAAAGGAGGCGGACATGAGGACTGCAACACAGCCCCTGGCCCACAGCAGCACAGCCTGTCATTTTCATTGCAATTTTGTCATTAGGCCCCACTTAATCTCAATTAATTATACATTTAAAGCTCTCAGACTTATTTAAATTATACTTTGGAAATGATGTCTCTTAAAAGCCATATCCAACCTTCAATGTTATCACTCTAACTTATTAACTATTTAAAATTATAGCTAGGTATCTAAAGCCATATAGTTTACCAAACCTTACAAGATTCTGTCTTATTAGTCCTAACCCTAACCCTAAAGTCTGAACTACAGCTATATCCTGTCCAAAAGAAAGAAAGAAAGAAAGAAAGAAAGAAAGAGGGAGAAAGAAAGAGGAGTATATAAGAGAAGCATACAAAAATATTCTATGGCCTTCATGGAGTTGTTTTCTAAAGTGGAAAATATTTTGTAATTAAGTAATTTACTGAAATGTTTCAAAGTTTACTATTGTTTATTTAAAAACTTATTTTGTAAAATTTATAAACAAATCTAACTATGTATGAAAGTATTAAAGAATCTGAAATTATCCAGGTGTAGTAATTCATACCTGTAATATCAGCACTTATGAACTAAGGCAAGAGAATTATCCCAAGTTCAAAGCTAGCCTCTGTTTATATAGTGAATTTTAGGCTAGTCTGAACCACAGCTATATCCTGTCCAAAAGAAAGAAAGAGGGAGAAAGAAAAAGAAAAGTTATAAATATTTTTAATGTAGGTAAGTTTTATCTTTTCTATCAAACCTTTAGAGAATTTTATTGGTAATCCAAATATAATCAACTATAACTTATAAGAAAACAATTAATTATTAATGAAAAGGTTGAATGACATATAATCTACAAATGTCTTTTTTTTATACCCCAGGCTGACTTTGAACTCAGCATGTACCTGAGGATGATGTGGGACTTCTGCTCCTTTGGCCTACACCTCGAGTGCTGCTGGAATTATCAGCCTGGGCCAATATATTTGGGTTTATGTGCTATTGAGGATCAAGCGTCATGAACTCTAGACAGCACTTGAACTGAGTTACATCCCAGGCTTAATCTCATGAATGTAATGCTCATCATAAATAAACAAATTTCTCAACTAGAAAATGTTCTCCACATAAAGTTACTGAAGGGAGGAGAAATACATGTGACTAAACACAGCAATCCTTTATTTTCACTGTGACCAAGAGTTACACTAAAGGATCAGTCTTTAGGGCTGGACAGGTGGCTCAATAGTTAAGAGTGCCTGTCATTCTTGCAGAAGACCTAAGTGTGGTTGCCAGCACCCACATGGCAACTCATAAACACCATCTTTTAGCTTCCACAGGCACCAGGCACACATGTGCTACACTTACATGCAGGCAAAAGATACACAGACATAAAACAAAATATTAATTTTTTTTTTTGAGACAAGGTCTCACTATGTACCTCTCTGGCTGTCCTTAAACTCACTATGTAGACCAGGTTGACCTTGAACTCACAGATAACCACCTACCTCTGCATTTGGGATTAAATGTGTGTACCACTACATATGGCTAAAAATAAATGAACCTTTTAATTAAAAAAAAAAAAATAGAATAGAATTCATCTTTAAAAAAGAATAGAATTCATCTTTAACAATTTAAATCTTTGTCCAAATAAAGTTACAGCTCAAATGAGTAATACACTTTCTTATTCTTCCCTATACTAAATTTCTTTTTTTTTAAAAAGGCATAATCCTTTTAGTTTATTAGAGGATGGGGGAAGGGAACATGATAACCTGAACTTGATCACAGGATCTTGTGGTTGAAGGAAAACAACCTCTTAAAATCATCCTGACTGCTGCATGTTCTATGGCAAACACATGGCCATACATGTATATGCAAGAAAGCACACGCACACACATGGACATGCACGAACACACATGCACACACAAGCCATTTTTTAAGGACAGCAGTAAAGAAAATGCAAAGTAAAAATAAATATGGAAATCTACCCATTTAAAAAATGAATATGCTTAGTCCAGTGGAGGCAGAAGCAGGTGGATCTCTTTGAGTTTGAGGCTAGCCTGGTCTTTGTAGTGAGCTCCAGGCTAGCCAGTGCTGCATAGTGAGACCTTGCCGAGAAGAAGACTGAAATGCTCAAGCTGGGCACAGAGCTGAAATGGAAATACAGGGAGCAGACATTTGAGGTCAGCCTGGACTAGGGGAGTCTGTCTCAAAGACCTGAGAGATAGGTGGTAGGAGAAAAGATTGATTAGATTGATTCTGGAAAGAGGTCATGTATGCTAGCACTGGTAATCCTGGCACTGAGACAGAAGCAGGTGGATTAGAGTTTAAGGCCCACCAGAGCTATACAGTAAGGTCCAGTCAAATACAAAAATAGAAGGTAGGCTGGAGGGATAGCTCAGCAACCATAGCGGTCAAGGTTCTTCCAGAGGACCCAAGTACAATTCCTAGCAACCACATGGTGGCTCCCAACCATCTATAACTCCAGTTCTAGAGGATTCAGTGCCCTCTCCTGGCCTCTATAACACAAGGAACACAAGTGGTACAGATAACTATGCAGACAACACATCTACACACATAAGACAAAACAAAACAATAGAATCTACATAAATAAATAAAAACAAAATACATCTATATTAGGCTAAAGGTATAAGTAATAGAGAACAGGCTGGATGTGAGACCTTAGGCTCACTCCCAGAACAGACAGATATATAAATAAATGCATGTCTGTCTGCCTTGGAAGTGGATTGTGTGACAGGTATCAGAAACTTGGGGTTTAATCCAGTCTGAAAACACAAGATCTGTAAAATTTGTTATGTATTTTGCCTTTACTTTTTAAGGATCTTTTAAAACAAAATAGAATCCTGTAGGTCAGACTCATGCCCTTTGCCCTTCTGATTTCAGAGAAACCTGTAATTTGAGACTTTTTAAAGGGCCTACTTCACACCTGTAATGCCAGAAGTAATAAACTTTTAATCTGTTTTGTATTTGTGTTGTTTTGTTATTGTTTGTTTTAAATCAGCCAAGCCAGGTGGTAGGTAATACTTGGGCAGTAGAGGCAGGAAGGTGAGTTCACTGCCAGCCTGAGCTACATAAGACCTAAAGTAAATCTGCTAAGACCTAACAATATCATCATAGACACTAGCAGCATGTTTCTGGTTCTTTTCACTTCCACATGAGTAGCTCCTAGATCTCTGGCAACTACTCTGGTGTCTCAACATATAAGCAACTGTGTGGCCTTTGTTTAGTGACATGTTTGGCAAACACTTTTATACGATATATAATGTGTGTGTATATATATATATAAATATACACCTCCTTACTGTGTCTAGTTTATCAGGGTCTTACAGAATGACTAACAACATCCAGAAAAATACAATAGAGCTATTTAGAAAAAGCACTCTAATATTGTTTTTGCCCAAACTACTCTTAATTAGACCAAGACAACAAAAAGAAATTAAATACTTCCTTAAGTTGACCACAAAGTACTCTGTTAAAAATTAAATAAATAGGCCCGGGCAGTGGTGGTGCACACCTTTAATCCCAGCACTTGGGAGGCAGAGGCAGGTGGATTTCTGAGTTAGAGGCCAGCCTGGTCTACAGAGTGAGTGTTCCAGGACAGCCAAGGCTACACAAAGAAACCCTGTCTCAAATAAATAAATAAATAAATAAATAAATAAATAAATAAATAAATAAATAAGCCAAGGTGGTACCATACACCTTTAATCCTAACACTCAGCAGGATCCCTTATTCAAAGCTAGTCTGATCTACAAAGCAAATTCCAGGACAGCCAGGACTACATACACAGAGAAACCCTGTCTAGAAAAACCAAAAGGAATTTTAAAAAACAAAAAACCCTACCATGATTCAAAACTTTTGCTCCAAATACATTTTTCTTTAAGTTAGAACCTTTTAAAGGTACCAGGGAAGGTTCTAACTTTTAAGCAGATGGATCCAGAGCCAGGAAGGACATTTAGGATAATTCCTTTCATTGTATATTTACATCATGTGCAAACATTCCTTCCTCCTGACAAGTGCTCTGAGAAAGATCTCTTTTCCCAGAGAAATACTACTACATCCCAATTAAAGTGGGGGAGGGGCAGTGCCTCTAAACAACTGCCAATAAAGTCCCTCTTCAGAAGTAGCTTCCAACTTAGACATGCAATACTAAGCCTCAACTCTGGACAGCTGCAACTCACAGACTTTACAAAGGGAATGCTTACTTTAGCAGCAATAATAACCGTGTATCAAAATTAGCCTGTGTGCTCTAATAAATAAAAGACAGGAGTAACAACTTGTGGAAAGTAGAGAAATTCCAGTTTTTGGAGCATCCTTGAAGTACTGTCATGACATCTTTTCATATCTAAGCTCAGTTAAGTTGCAATAGAAACAATGTTTCCATGCCTCTGAATCCACCACCAATAGGACAATTCTCATCTACCTTATCATACTGGAAGAACTGTTGCAATGGGAACTGTACTAGGAAGTTAGGTCCTCCACCTCACAGAAACAAAGGTAACTTCAGAAGTTTGTGGAATAAGTCACTGCAACACAGATGTGGACAATTGCTGCATTTAAGTGGATGTGCATGAATTATATTTGATTAACAATTCCACATTGTGAGGTTGACATTTTCTCCTTCCTCTTTCCCATATGCCTTCAGTGTTCATGCAGCAAATATTTAAAAACAAAATTTCAATCAGGAAGGCCATTTGACAGCTACTGCTTTCTGAACTTGCAGGAAAGCATGCATTCAGCGCTGGCATTAAACACACACCTATGTGTCAAATGGTATACTTGCTACAGAAACCGACCTCTGTAATTTGCAACCCTACTTTATGGTATCCTATGACAGATCATCCAAAAAATTAACAGAGTATAATCTTCAGCTTCTTCTCAAGCACATTTACAAGAATTATCTCATAGAAACCATCTACTTTAATGAGACTCTAAAAACCCCATGCCCAGAAGCCAATGGCTGGTTTATAAACAAGATAATGACTAGTTCAATGGAAAAGGCATTATGACAAAATGCTAAGACTGTCTCACCATGTTATGATCTGCTTACCTAATATGTATGTTTAGCTACTGTAGTCAGCAATGTCCAAATATAAATTTAAAACATTTAATGGCCAGTTCTGTTCTAGACTTGAAGCTCATCTTACCTGTTTAAAACACTGATTTTATTTTTATCTATCCTCCAAAATATTTTTCTTTGTGCAAATATATTTCCTCGGGTGGAAAGGAGGACCTAAGAAATAAATTCTCCCTAAAATACAGTAAAATATACAAACGCTGAAAAAGTAGACATTTCTGAGATATATATATATATCATATATTATATATATGTTATATATGGTATATCTACCATAACAAATTAAAAATAATCAAAATAATTTAAGAAAAATAAACTGATGCAGATTAAGCACTAAATTTCACAAATTTGAGCTCCCTGCACTTTATATGAATGCATCCATAAATATACCACAAAATATCTTGTTAAATTAAAAATTAAGAATTTGGGTTGTTTAATTACATTTCAATTATTGTTAAGTGTCATGAAGACAGAGGAATTAATACAACAAAACAATTTTTAAAAGGTCAGTTATATTTTGTTTACTTAAAATACTAAGCTTAATCATGACCTGTTTAAACCTTATCGTTTTGCTCATTGTATAAAATTAGCACTGCACTTGCAAACCTAAGCAGAATCTAGATTTATCAAACATATGGTGAGACTTGCCCAGTTTCTGAAATAGTAAATGTGGATAAACATTAAGATATTTTTCTTGGTAAACAATAACCAAAAACGACCTGGAAATGTTTTCATATTCTCATCAGAAAGAAAAAAATTAATTCTTTAAATTTTTTCAAGCACCAGGCAATTAAAATCTGGAAATTAAGTTAAATTGTTTGAAGGACCCCTATTTGAGAGGCTGTGGCTTACAGGAAAAAAAAAAAACCCTAAAATAGAAAACAGAAAAATAAAAAAACAGCAGATCTCCAAACAACTCGAAGGTACACAAGAAACGAAGGCTGGTTTTCCAGCTAACTTTTCCAGCCCTGTACCAGAGAGACAACCAAAACAAAAGTTGGCCATAAAACCAGGAGTTTTCCCGGTAAACTGGGCCATAATCTGAAACCTAGGGGGGCGGGGAGGGAGGGAGACCGGCTGCTGCTGCTGCGAATAGAAGCTCCTTATAAGCTGCGAACTGACAGGTGGAAAAATAAATTCGCCAGCAGGCCAGCCAGAGGTTGTGAAAACACGGCTCAAGGACCGAACGTGTTGTGACTACTCTGTAACAGGTCCAAGGTAATTTACGCACACACCCTTCAGCGCAAT
Source organism: Mastomys coucha (assembly GCF_008632895.1). Lineage (NCBI taxonomy): Eukaryota > Metazoa > Chordata > Mammalia > Rodentia > Muridae > Mastomys > Mastomys coucha. Next base: position 89,976,384 of record NW_022196897.1, read on the forward strand.
CCCTCCAGCACAGATAAGACTAGGAAACAACAGGCTTCCCCCAAGATCCACATACCATTTTACAACAGCCGTCTCCCCCAAGACAGGAAAACAGACATTCTGGTCCCGAGTCCTTTTCCGCTGATCTCCCCCAGCGCGAAGGGAAGAGGGCCGCCGCCGCCGCCACCGTAACGAGAGAAGCCGGCAACAGCCCCGCCGCGCGGCCGCCACGCCTTCCTCCCGCCGCCGCTGGGGACGCGAAGCCGCGGATCACATTTCTCCTCCCCAACAATCACACGCACGCACGTCTCCAGAGTTGACACCCTCCAAACCCGCCGCCCCGCGACGCCGGTGACAGGGCCACCAAGCCTCCGCGGCGCAGCCACGGGGCTGGGCGCTCCGGCGGCGTGCGTGCACGTTGGTGTTCGCTCCCATCAATGAAAGGAACGAGGTCTCCGTAGTGACGGCCTAGAGCCGCCGAGCCGAAACGGGGGGCCCCCGTGGGACCAAACAAAACTTCGGTTGCTGGGAAGAGCCGTTGCGCAACCTCGGCTTGGGGGAAGGCCCGGAGTGCCCGGCGCGGCCAGGGCGGCTTCCCGGAGGCTGCGCCAAGCGCGCGCGGAAAGCACGCGCGGTCCCCGCGTCCGGCCGCCTCGGGCCTGGCGTGGCGCCGGCCTTCGGGAACCGCCCGGGTCGGCCGCACTGGACGACCGGGCGGAAACGGAGCGGCGGCGCTCCGAGGGTTCCCCCGGCCCCGAGGCCCCGCGACGACGCCGAGCTCCCCTCCCTTACCCGGCTTCCTTACCTTCCTAGAGGCCCGCGCTCTCCCCGCTTCGGGCGGCCGCAGCCCTGAGCATGTCCGGGGTGGGTCGCGGGGGCCGTGCGGGGACCCGGAGCCAAGCGCTTCAGCAGGCGGCGCCACTCAGCCGGGGCTCAGCCCCTCTCGGCGGCCGCTGCCATCTTGTCCTGGCGGCTGAGAGGAAACGGCGAAACACCCTCCCCCGACCGCTGCTGCTGCTGCTTCTCTGGCTGCCGATCGCCGGGCCCGTCTCCCTCATCTTCCTTCCCGGGGGCCTGGGGTGGGGACGGCTCGACTGGGGAGAGGGGCAGTGACAAGCCGGCGGGCCACCGGGGCCTACGGGCAGCGAGGGATGCAGGGCCCGCGGCGGTGAGGGCCCATTGCTCCAGCCCCGGAGTTAAGACAAGGACGTGAGCTGCTTGCGAGAGGCCACGTCGCCGGGGGCCTGCGGCTCGGACTCCTCGGGGCGCCGCGCTGCCGGCAGTCGTCACCCGGGCAGCTGCCGCGGGCCGCCCCGATCTCGGGCCCCTCCTCCGCGCCCGCCGGCCTCGGCCGCCGCCTCCGCAGCGCCACCGCCCGCTCGGCCGCTCTGCGCGCCGAGCCCGGGCGGCCCCGCTCGGGTAGGGCCGCGGCGCCTCCGCGAAGCCCCTCCCCGGGGTCCGCCCGCAGCCGCGCCCTTGACGCTCGCAGCCCGCCAGGCGGCCCGCGCGGATCCAACCCTGAGCTCTCACGCCATCCCTCCAACAGGAACAGCTTCCGTCAGCCCTCCTCTGCAGTTCTGAGCTTGACTCCGGGCCCAAAAATACACATTTCAGGGACGATCCTAATACCCAAAGGGGTTCAGATGCGGAAGCAGGATTCCACAGGCCTTTCCGGGTTACCCCATCCTGATTCCCTTCCCACCCCCTTTAGAATCTGTTTTTTGGCATCTTAGGAGTCTAAAAACACAGAAAGAGAAAATGTTTAGTCAAATGAATAATCTCAGCCTAAAATAGGTTCTTCTCGGTCCCCCATTCCAAAACAGCAGGAGACTTGTCAAAGAATGAGGGAAGGACTCTCTTGGAAGTTTTCCAAGTGCACCGCCACAGTCGTTGGGAAGCTGCCCACCTCTACGCTGATAATTCTCCATCGAGTTAGTTCCACACCCAAGCTAGTTTCTTCGCTCCTGGAAACTAGGAAATCGACAGAATGGTCCATTTCCACCCACGTAACCATAGAACCATGGAATTTGAGATGAAAGAATCTTACTGATGCATAGTCCAAACTCTTATGCTAAGACAAGGGTTTTAGACAAGTTTCGATGACGTGAGCAAGGTTACAGAGCAAAGCTTTAGCCTCCACTCCTCTCCCTTCCATCTATCTCTCCAGAAAGCAACTCTCTTCGAAGCAAACCCATCATTCAGTTACCCTCTTTTGCCACCTGTTTCGTCTGGGTTCTAAACCAATGTCTATCGTTTCAGCAACACAAGCACCTCTATCTCTATAATGGGAATGTCCTTTGCTTTCTTCATGTCTTTACTAGAAGGACTGAGTTTGCCAATGTATTTCTCCACACATATTTTCTGTTGCAGCAGCTGGGACTAAAGGGAGGGTCAACTTGTTGGGTAAATACTATCTCTTTACCTATTGCTTTTCACACTAGAAGAGGACTGTGTAGAGTGTCTTTAAAAGAGTAAAGGGTATTTATCCCGAGGCCACTGACAATTATTTTTCCAGTGACGGGTGGTTTAATTCGAGACAGGATACTCAGTAAAGACTCAGAAAAAAACAATGACTGATTTTTAGAAAAGGCATATGCATGAGATGGGCATGGTGATGCATGCCTATAATGCCAGCGCTGGGAAGATGGAAGGAATGGGACGGGGCTCAAGATTAGCCTCTACGTACAAAATGAGGGCAATGTCTGAGCCACTTTTTGCTTTAGCATTTACAGTGGATTTCTTTTAAGGTAATCTAAAAACCAAACAAAAACTACTGCTAAAAGAAAAAAGAAAGAAAAATCTACACTAATAGAGAGCTCTCTCCATTAGAACTAACTGTTCCCAACTTTTGCAACCATGTCTCCAGCTCCTAATGGAAGCCCTTCCTCATCTTGCTCTGTTTATGAAGAGGCTGGATGTGAGAGTGCCCCCTCCCCCCTTTCTGCTGAGTAGTTCTCCCCACCCCCTTTCCTATAAATTCCAGGAAGGATTTCTGTCACCTTTCTTTTAACCCTTGCCTTGCCAGTGACTAAATATAGTACCTAACTTAAAACTTCCCAGTAAAGCTTACTAAATAAATACATCCCCCTCCTCAGTAAACCTATGGTGTCCCAACCTACTCTGCTTTATCTCTTCCCCCTCAGATCCATTCTGAACTAGAACATAGAGATGATCTTTCAAAACCATGAAGTGGCCTTTTGTTATTAAGTTTGTCTTTTTAATAGATGGATGGTTCTAAACAGAGTGTAGTGGCTCACTCTTGTACCCTAGTACTCCAGAGCCTGAGGAAGGAGTATTTTGCAGAGTCCAAGACCCTGGGCTGCATAGTGAGTGCCAAGCCATCTCAGAATAGAGACTGACTTCCTACTGGATTAAGGAAAGACTAATTATCTTCTCACAGTTCCAAATATTTTTAAATACAAGCTACTTCTGACATAGAGACACGGGCCTGTGATCTCAACAACTCCGGAGCCTGAAGCAGGAAGACCTCTAGTCCAAAACAGTCTGGGCCACACAGTGAGTTCAAAGCCCACCTGAGCAGTTTTGTATGGCACTGTCTCAAAGTTTTCCATGTCCAGGGAGTCCTAAAATTAAGGGTTTAAATCCAATCCCCAGCAGCCACACAAAAAGTTAACTCCAGTAAGCCCAGAGATGGGTGAGAAAAGAGGATCCCACTTCCCCACCCCCCAACCCCCCACCCCTGCCATGGGCCTAGTCCAATTAGTGAGTCCCAGGCTCACTAAGGAGAGCTCACTGAGAACTGTCAATGGACAAGGTGGAAAGCCATTGAGCTGGGTGGGATCAGAACTTTATTCCAGGGCAAAGGAAGCCAGTGAACAAGGACTTATTTGGGAAGAGAATAGTGTGATGAAAGAAGCCATGACAATCTTTGGATGAAAGAATACTCAGCGAAATCCATTTGTTTTTCTTTCTACTTATTCAGATTTTTCTTCTAGTGGCAGCCAGTCTCTATGATAGTAAAAGGCCAGAGTCACATTAGCCTAAACCAGTGCTGTAAGACACAGCACAGGACTGGAGCGCGGGGAAACTCGCCATCTCCTGAGTCCTGTCCTTCCAGTCATTTCTTCCTCGGGTTCCAAGGTTCCCTCCAAGTTCTCCCTCACTTTTTCTTTTCTTTTCTTTTCTTTTTTTTTTTCTCGAGACAGGATTTCTCTGTATATCCTTGGCTGTTCTAGAACTCACTCTGTAGACCAGGCTGGCCTCGACTTTTTTAAGCCACTCTTGATTTTTTTTTCCCCAGGCCCAGAGACTGAACCTAGTGCAAAGCACCATGCTCCCACTGAGCAACATCCCAGTCCCTTTTCAATGTTGTATTTTGTGACAGGGTCTGGCTAACCTTGAACTCACTCTGTAGTTAGGCAGGCCTTGAACTCATGAGCTTCCTTTCTCAGCAGCCTGTTACTATTATGATTACAGTGGCTGTAATCACAGGCCTGCACCAGGCCCAGCATAACTTAATATCTTTCTGTCTCTCCCAAGGGCCAGCCATTTTAGATATGCTCATGTACATTTTCTGTCTTCTTCCAAAAGGAACATTATTTTTGTCATTTGTCAGTTGTTTGATCCCCCACAGTCTAGAATAGAAACACAATAAATATTTATAAAATGAAAGAATAGATTTTTTTCTATGTAAGGAGAAAGAAACTCACAAACTCAGCCTGCGAGCAGTCACAGACCTTAGTCTTTCTCTTAGGTCTGCCTCTACCTCCGATGGTACCCTGTCCAGACGGGGCCAGTCCTGCCTGCACCGCCTTTGGATCCACCTCTACTGAACTGCACACAGGTGTCAGCTTCAAGAAATGGCCTCGAACAGCCTTAGCTCAACGTGCTAATGCTTCTATTCAAAGCACTGCAGTTTCCAGAAAAACCTTGGAACTCTGTCACAGCCTGAGTCACCAACCCACGCACATCTATCTTCCTCAAGGAAGTTGGGCTTTGAGGAGTTTTCTGGTTGTTATTTTCTCCCCTTCAGACCCTAAGTATTCTTTCCGGTCCTTTTTTTTCCCCATGTGGGATGAGAGGGGGTGGGGGGAGCAGGGTATGCCAAGAAAACCAATGAATACCCTAACTACAAACCAAGGAGGAAAAGTTTATCTGGGGGCTTTATTTCTCCTCCTGGCAGGAGGTCCTGACTTCCTAATGCAAATAATCTACCTTCTTCCTGGAGATCAACTTTGTATATTTGGGCCTCAGGGAGGGGCAGCTGGGATAGAAAATCCCATCTAGAATCTAGCTGCTCCAGCTCATATTTGAATAACTAAAAAGCCCACCAATTAATTAACTCTTTACAGCCCAAAGTTCTGCTTCTCTTTCAAAAACATTTCTTTTAATTAAAAAGATAAAAAAGCAAACAAGGCAGTCAAGATGGCTCAAAGGGTAAAGAGCTTATTGCCCAAATCCGAGAGCTCTGAGTTTAAGAGACCCAGTCTCAATTGTGAGGGAGAACAGTTGAAGAAGACACCCAGTATTTTGTGCACCCACATACATGCAAACAGTATATGCATTCAATCCTGTTTCCACACCACAGATACATGCAAAAAATTAGTCCCACATTAATAGGACATTCATAATCTCATCTAAATGATTTATTTTCTATTATGTGCATTGATGTTTTGCCTTCATGTATGTCTGTTTGAAGGTCTCAGATCCACTGGAGCTGGAGTTACAGTGGTGAACTGCCATGCAGGTGCTGGGAACTGTCCTCTGGAAGAGCAGTTCTCTTAACTGGTAGGCCATCTCTCCAGCCACATAATCTCATTTTAATATGGAGGTTGGGCATTACAGTCAGCAAAAAGAAAAAAAATACCATAGAATGAAATTCGCTATTTAAAAGTCCTAAAATTACCCATGGAGTAGAGTATTATTTTGGATATACAACCTGGTACAATAATATGTACTGTAGTTAGGTCAGAGCACACTTACAGGGATTGTTTACTACTTCCATACATGGGATACAGGGATTGAACTCAGGTCTCACACTTGGTAGCAAGCACACCAGGATGAACCATCTTGCTGGCCCCTTATCACTCTCTGCCAAAGGTTTCCTAAAGCCCTAATTAACAACCCCCCACCCCATTTCTTCCTCTATAATAATGAAAACACTAGCAGTCTCATATGGCAAAGACATCTCCATGGGCAATGGCTCCTTAGAGTCGAGCTCTTCCCATAGGTTTTGCTCAAATGTCCTTCCTTTTGATTAAAACTGTTGGGCACCTGCATCAGCTCATCTAAATGAAAAGCCTGCCAATACCCACATCTTCTCCATTGTTCTCTGTCTAGACATCCTCTAGTCTTTCTATACCATTTTGTTTTGTTTTTGAGACTCTCTGTGTAATTCTAGCTATCCTAGAGCTCTATGTAGACCAGGATGGCCTTGAACTTAAAAAGATCCTCCTGCCTGTGCCTCATCCTGGCTTTTCTTTTGTTTCCATGTGTATTGTTTGCTTCTTTTTGTAGTACTGTGCATGGTCCATAAGGCTCCAGACTAGTGGCTGATGCATACTAGGCAAGAGCTCTAGCACTGAGTTATATCCCCAGCCTCATCCTGCACTATAACTCTCAGAAGTCAAATGAACTTAAGAAGCAAAGCACAGATCACTTCAAAGGGTGTTTTGTGTGGGTGAGTTGGTTGGTTCTGAGCTGAGAATGACGAAGGTCTAGGAACATAGACTAGGGTTGTCCTGAAAGATGACATGTTCTTCCTCGGAACTTGACTACATGAAATTTTATAATTGCAAAACAAAAAGACAGTCATAGATTAATGAAATATACAAATATATCATGGGACAGCAGGCAAGTGGATCAGAGCAAAGCCCTGTGTTACTTGAAGTTTGGGTCCTGCCATGGCTTGCTGTGCTCCATATCTGTCCTCATGGTGAATCTCTTGGTAACCCCTCCTCAGGACTCCTCCTAGACCTTCTCCTGGCCACCACTTCTCTTCCTTCTTCTCTCTCTTTGGGACCCTACCGTGGGATTAGAAATCCTGCCTCCTCTGCCCAGTCATAGGCTGATCAGCTCTTTATTAACCAATCATTGGGGATAATTGGGGAACATTCTTTATACAACATAGAAATGGTTCAATAATTGTGACAACCTGTAACCAGATGTCTTGAGCACAGAAATCAGCAAATGAAATTACAGTGCACAAAACCATCGCCCAATAGATATATAAATATGGGTTGTGTTAACACAGGCCTGAAATTCTAGCACTCTGAGTCTCTCCTGGACTACATAGCTAAAACCCGCCCCAACAGATGAAAAGCTATGAAATAATGCATGGCAAAGACCTGTCCACGTTTCTGCCACCCCACCTTTGTTCGTGGCAGAAACAAAGATTCTGTTGAGAGTAGGAGTTCATATCAGCTTCATCACTGACCCAAGACCACACAGGCCTGATCCTCTTACCTCAGATATCCCACCGATACATCATGATGACTTCCTATATTCCCAAAGTAGGAACTCCTTGTTTTGTCCCCAGATTTTTTCTCTTGTCTTTTTCCATCTAGACCAGGGAAGCAGCCAGAGTTGTTCTATATTCAGCACTGACTGCCCATCTCCAGGAAACAAATGCCCCACTCTTTCTTTTGGAGTTCAGCTGCCATAATGTAACATATGAGGACCATCCAAGACAAGCTGTGCTCACTAACAGAAGTGGCAAGTTCAGTCATGCACGGCCTTGTAACAATGACAACGAGCCACAACTGCAACAAAATCCTACCCACTAACGGATTCTTTGGGGGGGGATGGCAAAATGCCAAGCACTTAGAAAAGAGTCCTTGGGTTCAAATCTATTCTTATACTGCATAACCTACCATGCATAGGTCAATGCAGCTCTTCTCAGGGACAGGAGACAGGGAGCTGGTCCCACAGTGCTAGTGCAGCTGAAGTTGTAGTGAATGAACTATAAAGATAGCTGTGCCCTTAAGGACAGGACCTGTGATGTGGCTGAGTAGGTAAAAGTACTGTGTGCAAACCTGACAATTTTGGAACTCCCTATATAGACCAGGCTGGCTTCAAATTCACCAAGTTCCTCCTGCCTCTGTAGAATTAGAGGTGTGCAGCACCATCCTCAGGTTGTGCTTTTTCTTGTGACGTAATTTTTTTAAAGATTTATTTATTTATTTGTCTATTTATTTATTTATTTTATATATATGAGTATACTATCACTCTCTTCAGACACACCAGAAGAGGGCATCAGATCCCATTGCAGATGGTTGTGAGCCACCATGTGGTTGCTGGGAATTGGAACTCAGGACTCTGGAAGGGTAGTCAGCGCTCTTAACCACTGAGCCATCTCTCCAGCCCATGACATCATTTATTTAGATTCTTTACACATCTCATTTCATCCCTAGTTTGGGGTTAAAGTCACCTCTCCACATTACTTCAAGTTCTGCTCTAAATACCAAAAGTGTCCCTGGAACATTCCCTATTTACATCCATAGAGATCTTTAACAGTGAAATGTGATCTTTGGTCAAATACTCAATCTTTAAGTAAACCCAAGTTTAGTCTTAGAAAAAGTACACAATCTGCTTATTTTGGGGGCAGAGGCTTGCATAGCTCAGGCTAGCCTTGTACTCACTACATAGCTGAGGATGTCTTTAAACTCTTGACCCTCTGGCTGCTACCTCCCAAAAGCTGAGATTACAAGCCATCCACCATCATGCCTAGCATAAAAAATAGGCTAACACTGTTTTGTGTTTTAAAAATAGCCAGAATAACCAATACTCTAAACAAAGCCTTCAACTGAATAAAAAGACACGTTCCAAGAGACTTTGCTCTGTTAAAAAAAAAAAAGGGGGGGCTTAATATACAAGGTTTGTTAACACTTTTCTGCCATCTGTTAACAAAATTTCATAAGTAACATACAAACCTACATGGCTACAGCATGAATTGTTCCTGTCCCTGTGCAGCAGCTGGGCTGAAGCAGACTTCCTTTCTTATCCTTGGCCCTCCCAAGAAAATGGAGGGAAAAAAGATCACAATGTATCCGGAGTCCTCAGTTAGCCCTAGGTCTGGAGACACATTGCATAACCCCCAAAGCAGGACTCCTCTTCCTAAAATGTGTTCTTATTAGCATATACATAATAATGGGTTTCATTATGGCACTTTAATATATGTATGTAATGCATTTCAATCCTGACCTCCCTTTCTCATTACCCCTCCCACACACACCCTCCTTCTTGCCAACTGGTCCCTTTTCTAATTCAATGCCGATTTTCTTTTTTCTTCTTTCTTTCTTTCTTTCTTTCTTCCTTTATTTATTTATTTATTTATTTATTTATTTATTTTGCTGGCGTGAGGGACCCAAGGAACAACACAAGGGTTGCTTACAGGAGATTGAATAAGGGGTTCTTTAGAGGAGTGGGGGCATCTCACCAGTGGCTCTATCATTGAATAAAATGTCTTTTCCTCTTTCAGGAAGTGCCTACACATCTTTAAGGAATGATAGGTCTCCTGAGTATCTCCTGTTTGATTTTTCTTTCTCCTGCCCCAGCCTCTTCTTGTTTGTTCTGTTTTTAAGAAAGTTTCCTACAGTCCAGGCTGGTCTCTTGGCATCTAGCTGATGACGACCTTGAGCTTCTGATCCGCCTGGCTCCACCTCCCCAGTACTGCAATCACAGATGCTGCCATCATGCCTAGTTCTATGTTGTTATTTAATGCCGTGCTGGAGATTGACCTAAGGGCTTTTTTTTTTTTTTTTTTTTTTTTCCCTTTTGAGAGTTTCTCTGTGTAGCCTTGGCTGTCTTGGAACTCACTCTGTAGATAAGGCTAGCCTTGAACTGAAGAACCTCAGCTGCCTGCCGAGTGGTAGGCTTTAAAGTGTGTGATACTACACATGGCCACTTGCTACTTTTTCTGTGTTGCATGCTAGGCTGGTGCGCTATTGCTGAGCTACATCCCCATTTCCCTTTGAATTTAATAACTTCTTTCTTCCAATAGAGTTGAGCAGTCGCAAACTTGATCTATGGTAGAAGCAAGATAGAATTCCAGTCAATCTAAATGTTACAGAGTATGTCACTTCAAGATAATTGGAGAGGCCAGAGAGATGGCTCTTCCATAGGACCCAGGTTCTATTTCCAGCATCCACATGGTAGCTGATCACCATCTGTAACTCCAGTACCATGGGATCCATCTGACGCACTCTTCCAACTTCCATGGACACACACACACACACACACACACACACACACTTACATATAAAATTAAAAAAAAAATATTTAATAAGATAATTGAAGAAGATAATCTGTCCAGGTTCCTAGTATTCATGATTCTCTGTCCTGTCTAAGATCAACTCCAGAAGTGGGGTGTTGGAAATTAGTTCTAATACTTTGATTCAATCAGGAATCTGCATGTCCAAACGCTAAAGGTCCTTGTCCCCAATTGGTTTTTGATCAACCAATAAAGATGCCAACAGCCAATTAGTGGGCAAAGGAAGATTGGACAGGACCCTTAGAGATTTGCATGCTTGGACTAAGGGGAGGGGAGACAGGGAATCACCATGACTGGGGGGTCAGAGGGAGATGGATCAGATTTAGAGCTGCAGAGGGAAGATCATCCGAAATGTAGTTGTAAAGGGAAAGCAGACCCCAAAAGGGCTGCCCAGAAGCATCTGGGGCAGCAAAGACCAGTGGGCATCACAGAAGGTAACAGGGCACAAAAGTTTAATGTAGACTTAGAAAGTGCTGAGCCAGAAGTACCGGAGGGAAAAACATGTTAGCTGGGGAAAGCTTAGGACTGCCAAGCCCTTGAGTAGCCAAGGCATTTAAAAATAAGTTGATGTGTGTGTGTCTTTCATTTGTGGATCCAAAGAATTCCTGGGCAGGTAGCTGGAAGCACATGACCCACCAGGAGCACAAAGTGGTGTAGCTAAAAACTCCCGGCTACAGTGGGGGAAGAAAGAGAAAGGACTGAGGTACAGAAATGTTTGCCTTTCTTTGACACTCCCAGCCACACACCCACTCCCTCCCTTTATCCCTCCCAGCTCTTTTTGGAACAGCATGGCACCTTATGGTCCTGTAGCTCAGGCTGACTTGGAACTCAGTGTATTGTTCAGGCTGGCTTTGAACCTCTAGTCATCCTTCTGCTTCACATGTGCTGGGATTATAGGCAAACCCCACAACAGTGGGCTCCTCTTTCCCAGAAAGGAAGAATTAGCCATTCATAAGTATGGTCCTTGCTTCTGACATTTACTGCATTCCATTTTGTAACAGGACTGTAGTTTTTGTTCAACTTTGAAAGGTCCAATTTTTGTTGAGAAGAGGATTACCATGCCATAAATACAAAATCCTAAAATCTATCCTGGAGTCATAACTTAGAATCCTGACTGGTTCTTCTGAATTCATAATCCAATACAATATGAAATGTTCTCAGACCAAGTACAGATCTTCCCTACCCACAGTGACCCCAATAAGCCTGGTTTGCCTTCAGTAAATATAAGTGCAGTTATTCATGTCAAGGGCTTACTACCTGTGAGGTTAAATTATATGTATCACTGTGATTATTGGTATTAATAATGGGGTTGGGTGTTTTGTTTTGTTTTGTTTTGTTTTGCTGGGGATCTGATGCAGGGCCTCATGAAAGCTAAGCAAGACTTTACTGTGAGTCACACTCTTACCCCTGAGCTTGTTTGTTAGAGACAGGGTCTTATGTATCTCAGGCTGATATCAACTCACAAAATAGCCAAGGATGACTTTGAACTTCTCACCCACTGCCCCAACCTCTTAAGTTCTGGAATTGTAGGCATGTATCACCATACTTTATAGGTAGTGCTGGGGAATCAAGCCCAGGGCTTCTTGCACGCTAGAGAAGCACTCTATCAACTGCACTACATCCTCAATCCTCAATGTGCCTAAGATATGAAATGTTCAGTATTTCCAGTCTTCATAGTTTTGTTTTGTATGGCACAGACAACCTGCTTACAGCTTCAAGAAAGCAGAAGGAACATTAATTAATCCTAAGGTTGCTATGGGGATTAAACTGGAAAACATTTTCTTTCCTAATAGGAAAAGTATACATTTGCAAATATTAAAAAAAAAATTGTGGGAGAGGCAATCAAACACAGGAGCAAGAAGTTAAATGATGCATTTTCCTACAAAGAATACTGTACAAGCTGAAGCAACAATACTGAGACTAGCATTCTTCTAATTGGCATACTGAAAATTACAGTGGGAAGGGCAGTGTTGGTCTGTTCTCTGTAAAGGAATCCCATTCAGAATGAGAACCACAACAAATTCATTTTCTCATAAATTCAGTGTCCTACTTAGGGTTATTATTGCTGTGATGAAACACCATGACCAAAAACAAGTTCAGAACAAAAGGATTTATTGGGTTTATACTTCCATATCATAGTTCATTATTGAAGGAAGTCAGAAGACAAGACAGGGCAGGAACCTGGAAGCAGGAGCTGATGCAGAAGCCATGGAGGAGTGCTGCTTATTGGCTTGCTCCTCATGGCTTGCTCAGCCTGCTTTCTTATAGAATTCAGGACCACAGCCCAGGGATGTCACCACCTACAGTGAGCTGGTCCTTGCCCATCAATCACATTTTCTTAATTTAAGAAAATACCCTATAAGCTTGCCTATAGCCTGATCTTATGGGGGCATTTTCTTTTTTCTTTCTTTTTTTTTTTTTTTTTTTTTTTTTTTTTTTTTTTTTTGGTTTTTTCGAGACAGGGTTTCTCTCTGTAGCCCCGGCTGTCCTGGAACTCACTCTGTAGACCAGGCTGGCCTCGAACTCGGAAATCCGCCTGCCTCTGCCTCCCAAGTGCTGGGATTAAAGGCGTGCGCCACCACTGCCCGGCATGGGGGGGCGGCGGGGGGCATTTTCTTAATTATAGTTCCCTCCTCTCTAATGACACTAGCTTGTGTCAAGTTGGTGTAAAACTAACCAGCACAGTCAATAAAATATCAAAGTTGTGCCAGGCTTTGTGGTGGCACATGCCTTTAATCCCAGGACTTGAGAGGCAGGCTAATCTCTGAGTTCAAGACCAACCTGGTCTGCAGAGTCAGTCAGGGCAACACAGAGAAACCTTGTCTTTAAAAAACGAAAAAGAAAAAGGGGTTGGAGAGATGGCTCAGCACTGATTGCTCTTCCACAGGTCCTGAGTTCAGTTCCCAGCAACCACATGGTGGCTTCACAACCATCTATAATGAGATCTGATGCCTTCTTCTGGTGTGTATGAAGACAGCAACACTGTACTCATAAAAATAAATCTTTAAAAAAAGAAAAAAAAAGTTGTTCAAAAAATCTAGTTTAAATCATACAGATCTTGAACAAAGTCAGAGCTGGAGAAATGACTCAGTCGGTAAGAACTTGCACTGCTCTTCCAAAGGACCTGATTTTGATTCCCATTATCCACATCAGACTGCTTACAAATGACTGGTTAACTCCACCTCCAGAGGGGTCCGACACCTCTGTCAACATCAGCATTACATGCTCACAGGCACTGGCATATACACATGCACAGTGCACAATGAAATATAATAAAAATGTTGTTTAAAAAAGTCAGTTTACAATATGGGATATGTAATTAGTAAGACCTGAGTTTAGTACCCAGAACCCACTTTTGAGTGTACCTTCAGATCCAGGGGACTCAATGCCTCTTCTTGCCTTCCAGGGCCACGTGTGATATGTTAGGACCCCTATCTTTGAAGGTAAAAAAGATTGACTGTGGGGAAGCACACCGGCAATTCTAGAGGGCTCACAATGCCCTGCTTCTGACTCTTGTGATTCTTGTGCATATATTCATCTTATGAATATTATTAAAGTGCACACTTATGTTTCCTATGCTCGATTGCTCTCTTCCTCCCTCTGTGTGTGTCTGTCTGTGTCTCTTTCTCTCTTTCACGTACACACACACACACAGAGACACAATCAGCAAAAGGATCAATACTGTCACAAATGTCATGTTTATAAATTTCTTATCTCTTGCCCCAGAAACACTTAAAATATAAAGACCCCATAGCTCATCTTCATCCTAACTTCCATTATCAAAAACTAAGAAAGAGAGATTAGCTAATACAATACTGGAAGCAACTTAATATCTACAGCATATGAGTCTATTGTTGCTGCTTTTTATATCTAAGATAATCTCTACAGCTGACTATGTTTCCTTTTCTTTTGATTCATTTTTGTTTTGAGGGGGTGGTGTGTATCATGTGCGCACAGGGGTGCTTACCCATGCATGTGCATGTGGAAGACAGAGGTACACAGACGTTCCTCAATTGCCCCCTGCTTTACATCGTTTAATCTCCTTTTTTTTTACTTATTTTAATAGTGTGTATATGCATCCACACATGTGATTGTTGCACCTACAGAGTGGCAACAGATCCTCTGGAGCTGGAGTTATGTGAGCCAGCTGGTGTGAGTACTGGGAACAGAACTTGTGTCCTCTGCAAGCATAGTATATAGGCTCTGGATCTGCCTGGCTCTGTCCACCCCAGCCTTGGATTAAGGTGCGCCTAGATTTTATATGGGAGCTGAGGATCTGAATGGATCTGCCTGGCTCTGTCCACCCCAGCCTTGGATTAAGGAGCGCCTGGATTTTATATGGGAGCTGAGGATCTAAACAGACTTTGGAATCTCCCACGCAGAATCAGTGTCAACCATAGCACTCCAGATCCACTTTGCTGCTTGCCATTTCTGAAGGTCTCAGTGGCTCAGTCCCCTTATCTATTAAATGAAAACTGCCACACAGGTTGCTCTAAGGATTAAAAGAGTTAATGGCTGAAATGCTTGGCACAAAAAGGAGTAGGTTCGGCTGCCATTAACATCACAATCATGACTACTGTTGTCTCCCAACACATAGTTCTCCACACTGACAGATCCTATAAAGGTTTAGTCCAGCTGAATATAGTGATTCACACCTGTAATATTAGCCCTTGGGAGGCTAAAGTCAAGATGGCTTCCTTAAATTTAGGGCTACAGAGTGAGCTCCTATCTCATCAAACTAAAAACAAACAGATATAAAAACATATAGTCTGTATTAGTCAGGGTTCTCTAGAGTCACAGAACTTATAGATAGTCTCTATATATAGTAAGGGAATTTGTTATAACTTATAGTCTATAGTCAATCTCCCTAACAATGGTCAGATGTGAATGGAAGTCCAAGGATCTAGCCAAATTAGTGAGCTTGGTTCAGTGAATAAAATGGAGAGTAATTAAGGAAGCCACCTAATGTCAACTTTGGACGTACACACTGCACATAACACATCATATTCCTTCTGGAATTCCTGATCCAGAGAAATAGTGAAAAAGGAAATGTTTGCTATTTTAATCCAGTAGGTTTAGGGGTAATGTGTTCCATAGCAACAGATAAATGAACTCATTCTTCATGTTCTCAATGACGTATGAGCAGAGCAGACCCCATCTGTGCTTTAAATTCCAGCAGGGCTGATGCAGCATAAACAAAGAAATGAAGTTCAATATGGACAACTGTTCTAGGGAACACACAGCCAGTAGTATATCTGGGGACTACAGAGAGACATGGTGATAATAATGGGGGTAGAAGAAGCATTTTAGGTAAGACAGCACATTTTTTGATTTTTCAAGACAGGGTTTCTCTATATAGCCTTGGCTATCCTGGAACCCAGGCTGGCCTCAAACTCAGAAATCTGCCTGCCTCTGCCTCCCAAATGCTGGGATTAAAGGCATGCACCACCACTGCCTGGCTTTTTTTTTTTTTTTTAAGATTTATTTATTATTATATGTAAGTACACTGTAGCTGTCTTCAGTCATTCCAGAAGAGGGTGTCAGATCTCATTATGGGTGGTTGTGAGCCACCATATGATTGCTGGGATTTGAACTCAGGACCTCTAGAAGACCAGTCAGTGCTCTTAACCACTGAGCCATCTCTCCAGCCCCCATTTGCATTTTTAAAATTAGACTTGATTTTAGAATAGTATCAAACTTTCAGAAAAATCGAGAATAAAGTACAGAAAGTTCTTACATACCACTCTGACAGTTTCCCCTGATATAGAAGTATGTCCAGCTGATTTATCACTTCATCTCCTGGGTAGGGTAGTGTGTCAGTTACTTTTCTACTGCTATGATAAGATACCTTGACCAAGACAACTCCTAGAAGAGTTTTTGTTTGCTTGGTTGGTTGGTTTTGTTTTTGTTTTTCAAGACAGGGTTTCTCTGTGTAGCCCAGGCTGTCCTGGAACTCACTCTGTAGACCAGGCTGGCCTCAAACTCAGAGACCCGCCTGCCTCTGCCTCCCAAGTGCTGGGATTAAAGGCATGTGCCACCAGTGCCCAGCTAGAAGAGTTTATTGAGCTTACAGTTTCAGAGGATGTGAGTCAATGGCCATCAAAGTGGGGAGCATGGAAGCAAGCAGGCATGGTGCTAGATCAGTAGCCAAGAGCTTACATGTGATCCACAAGCAGGAGGCAGATATATAGAGAGAAACACTTGAATGGCAAAGGCTCAAAGCTGCCAACGAAACACCTTCTTCAACAAGACCACACCCCCTAATTCTTTCCAGACAGTTCTACCAGTTGGGTATTAAATTTTCAACTGTGAACCTATGGAAACCATTGCCATTCAAACCACCACATTCCACTCCCTGGCACCAATAAGCCTGTAATCACATCAGAATGCAAAAGACACGTTGCCCGACTTTAAGACACTGCATAGTCTATCAGTCTCAAGACTGTCTAAACGTCCAAAGTCTCTTTTAAGACTCAAGGCATACTCTTAATTGTAAGCCCCTATAAAATTCAAAAAGCAAATTACATACTTCTAACATACAATGGCACAGAATATGTATTATCAATCCGAAAGGGAGAAATAAGGTCATAGCGAACCGAGAAAATACTGAACCAAAGCAAGACCAAAACTCAGCAGTGAAAAGTCCAAATCCTGTAGCTCTAAGTACAATGTCGAAGGGTTTAGGTGGCTCTTTGCTTCCAGTTTCTCAGACTGCAATATACTTCCCTTTCTTGTGGTGGTGTCAGCCATGGAGTCATGTTCCTCTTTCTCCACAACCTCACCAGCATCTGCTGTCACCTGAGTTTTTTATCCTAGCCAATCTGACTGATGTGAGGTGGAACCTCAGAGTTGTTTTGATTTGCATTTCCCTGATGACTAAGGATGTTGAACATTTCTTTAGGTGCTTCACAACCATTCGGTATTCATCAGTTGAGAATTCTTTGTTTAGCTCTGTACCCCATTTTTTAATAGGGTTATTTGGTTCTCTGGAGTCTAACTTCCTGAGTTCTTTGTATACATTGGATATTAGCCCTCTATCAGATATAGGATTGGTAAAGATCTTTTCCCAATTTGTTGGTTGCCGATTTGTCCTATTGACAGTCGTTTTGTTTTTCAAGACAGGGTTTCTCTGTGTTGTCATGGCTGTCCTGGTACTCACTCTGTAGACCAGGCTGGCCTTGAACTCAGAAATCCACCTGCCTCTGCCTCCCAAGTGCTGGGATTAAAGGTGTGCGCTACCACCGCCTAGCACACAGATTCTTAATACAAAAATTCTTAAGGCAAAAAGGAGCCACATTCTTCACTAAAATACCACAGGAAAGGTCTCTAAACTAGTTACTATTGTTCTCCCCTGAAGCCTCTTGAGCTGGGCCTCCATAGTCTACATTGTTATCGTCCAAGCTTCTCCTTGAATGGCCCATTAAGTTTTTCTTGTATTATTCAACCTCTTTCCAAGCCCAAAGGCCCAAAGTCTTCCATATTCCTCCAAAACCCAGCATAACCCCATTACCAGCTACTGTCTTAGCTACATTGCTGTGCTAAGACACCATGACCAGGACAACTTACAGAAGAAGGGATTGACTGAACTTACAGTTTCTGAGGATACGTCCATGACAGTCAAGATGGGGACCATGGGAGCAGGCAGACTTGGGGCTGGAACAGTACCGGGATATGGCACTTGCTGCTCTTCCACGTCTGAAACACCGAGAAGGCAGACACTTGCAGGACCTGAGTTTTTGAAACCTCAAAGCCCACCCCTAGTGATGTACATCCTCCAAGGCCACACCTCCTAATCTTTCCCAAATAGTTCAACCAACTGGATACCAAGTATTCAAACACATGAGCCTGTGGGAGCCACTCTCATTCAAACCACCTCAAGCAATGTCCATTAGATTTTTGCATTGTAAAGTTAACTTTTGCCTCATTTCCCTTTTGAGACTACATGTTTTGAAAGAAGTCACTTTGTACAGATCACACTTATTAGAATAAGGTATTAGTCAAGCTTGATGACTTACACCTATAATTCCAGCAAAGGGGAAGCTGAGAAAAGGAGAATCATAGGAGATTAAGTTCAACCAGGGCTACAGAGTAGAACTGTCATCTCAACACTAACAACAAGACAAAGCAAAAAGTTTCTTCTTTCCTGCCAGAGATTACCCTGCCTCTACCTCCCGAGTGCTGGGATTAAAGGTGTGCGCCACCGCGCCCTGCTCCCAACTCTATTTTTGTTTTTTTAAAGTAACATACAAAGTAATTGGTTTTAGCAGATATGATGGTACATGCCTATTAGTTTAGCGCTTAAGAGGTAAAGGCAGGAAGATCAGTTCAAGGCATAATCAACTAGACAGTACATTCAAGGGCAGCTTAAGCTATATGAAAATATACTGTTTAAAAATGTTGGCTGCAAACTGGGCAGTGGTGGCACACGCCTTTAATCCCAGCATTTGGGAGGCAGAAGCAGGCAGATTTCTGAGTTCGAGGCCAGCCTGGTCTACAGAGTGAGTTCCAGGACAGCCAGGGCTATACAGAGAAACCCTGTCTCGAAAAAAAACGAAAAAAGAAAAAAAAGTTGGGTGCTGGAAAGATGGCTCAGTGGTTAAGAGAACTTATTGCTCTTAACTGGGTTTAACTTCCAGCACCCACATGGCAGCTCACAGCCATTTGTAACTCAATTTCAAGGGAAGATCCAATGCCCTTTACTGGCCTCCATAGGCACCAACCAGGCATGCATGTGGTACACATACATACATACATACATACATACATACATACGTGTAGGCAAAACATTCATACTCATTTTTTAACTAGATAAACAAAAATATTAAGTCTGGAGGAATGGCTCAGCAATTGAGCTCTTCCTGTTTCTGCAGAGGACCTAGGTTCAGTTCCAAGCAACAACATAGAGGCTCACAATAGTCTGTAACTCCAGTTCCAGATGGGCAGACACCCCCTCTGGCCTCTGCGGACACTGCATGAACATTATACATGTAAATACATACAGGCAAACATGCATACACATATAATACAAAAAATATATTTTTAAAAATGTTGACCATAGGCCAGGCAGAGACCTAGGTCTTTTGGGTTGAGACTCCATCGTAGAGAACCTTACCTAAGGTTGAACTTGAATTAACTAACAAACTAGCACCTAGCACCAGTTTCCAGGTTATTCTTCAACAAATCAACACCACCAAGTTGCAAGCCTGCCCCTGACGCTTCACTTCCTAACCACCACCAATCAGGAGGAGAACAGAAGTTAGACTTAACGGTTTGGCTCCCAACACCAGCCAATTATGTTAAAGGCCATAATGGCCGCCCAATCAGATGTATGCCAGGCTAGATACCCGCTTCTTGCTCTATAAATGCTTGCCTGAGACTAGGCTCAGGGCTGCCCCCTCCTTTGGGGGCAATTACAATTGCTTCCTGGCACAAGAAGGCCTCAGCAAGTAAAGCTTTGTGCCACCAACCCTGACAACCTGAGCTAGATCCTGAGAATCCAGGAGTAGAAGGAGAGAATCAGCTCCCTTCCATTGTCCTCTGACCCCCCTCCACACACACACACATGCTGTAGCCCTCTTACTACCTTCCCTACCTCACACATAAAATAAATAACAAAATGCAGTAAAAGATGTTAGCCACAGCCAAGCATGGTGGAGCAGTGCTTGTCACCCCAGCTACTCCAGAGCCCGAGACAGTAGACAGTAGAATTTCAAGTTCAAAGTTTCCTTGTGCTACAGACTGAGGCCAAGACCAGCCTGGGCAGAAAGAGGGCATATGATGTAGCTCAGCATTGCCTGAATAACATGCTCAAAGGCTCTCCGTCCTTCAGACCCCAAGAGGATCCTCAGCAAAGTGGTCTGTCATCACTCTCAATTTCTTCCTGGTCTTTTTTTTTTTTTTAAAGAATTATTTATTTATTTTATGTATAAGTATACTGTAGATGTCTTCAGACACACCAGAAGAGGGCATCAGATCCCGTTACAGATGGTTGTGAGCCACCATGTGGTTGCTGGGATTTGAACTCAGGACCTCTGGAAGGGCAGTCAGTGCTCCTAACCACTGAGCCATCTCTCCAGCCCTCTTCCTAATCTTTACTGTCACTTTGGCTTTGAGTAACGTTTTCTTGCTACTTTGCAATTTGTGTGTGCCTTCATTTCAGTTTCTTGAATAAGATGTTCGCAACCTAGCATGACAGTTTGTTTTCTGTTGCTGTGATAATCATGACGAGAAAAGCAACTTGGAGGAGGAATATTTCATCGTACATTTCCAGGTAACAATCCATCACTGAGGGCAAGGCAAGGCAGGAATCTGGAGGCAGGAGCTGAAGCAGAGACCATGGAGGAGGGTTGTGCTTTCCATGGCTTGCTCAGCTTACTTCAAATACCCAGGACAATCTACCCGGGGCTGACACCATCTACAGTAAGTTGGGTCCTTCAATATTAATCAATAAAATGCCCCCACAGACATGCCCACAGGCCAGTCTGTTGGAGGTAATTTATCAATTGAAGGTGCTTCTTCCCAGGTGATCAAAATTGGCAAAAGCTAACTAGCATACTAGGAACCACTTGATTCCCATACTCACCACTGGTAAACACGGTCTAAATACATAAATAAGTAAATAAATAAGTAAATGAGTAACAAGAAAGACAACAGAAAAACTAACCAATTACTATAGCGATTATGATGGAAATTTCTACAAAGGACAGGATTTTGAGCTAGAGCTCTGGCCAGTCTCTTTTGGTAAAATTCTGATGTAAAACATGATAAGCTTAGGCAGAATTAATTTTTTTTTCAATTAAAAAATTTAAAAACAGCGGGGCAGTGGTGGTGCACGCCTTTAATCCCAGCACTTGGGAGGCAGAGGCAAGTGGATTTCTGAGTTCGAGACCAGCCTGGTCTACAGAGTGAGTTCCAGGACAGCCAGGGCTATACAGAGTAAACCCTGTCTCAAAAAACCACAATAAATAAATAAATAAATAAATAAATAAATAATAAAAGAAAAAAAAGAAAAAAATTTAAAAACAAATTTTTAAAAACTTTTCAAACATAGTAAAGAACTTAAAAACTAAGTTGATATGTAATCCATCTTAAAACAAAAATTCTAGCCATCCTTAGTCTTGATGGTACCTGCCTATAACCCAGCAGCACTTAGAAGGCGGTGGCCAGGGCCATCCTGGTTTACTGAAGAGTACCAGGACAGCCAGAAGCCCTTTCTTAAAAAACAAAAGGGAGGGGACTATGGGTTTTTGTTTGTTGGGTTTTGGGGGGGATGAGGGGGCAGGTTTGCTTGGTTTGGGTTTTCGAGACAGGGTTTCTCTGTGTAGTCCTGGTTGTCCTGAAACTCTCTTTGTAGACCAGGCTGGCCTTGAACTCACAAAGATCCTCCTGTCTCTGCCTCCCTAGTGCTAGGATTAAAGGTTGTGTCACCACAGCCAGGCTGAAAGACCTTGTTGTAATAAGAGCATACTAATGAACTCTAATTTTATAATTTAGTTAATAAAAACTACCCTTTTTCTTTTCCTTCTTTCTTTTTCTTTTGTTTTGCTTTGTTTCATTTTGAAACAATATCTCGCACTGTAGCCCAGGCTGGTCTTAAACGGCCATGTATGTTTCTCTTGCCTTAGTCTCCCAGTGCTCGGATTACAGAGCTACCAAACGGACTGCCCTTGTTGATTTAAGGGAAATAAACTGATCAAGTAGATGTTAAGCTAAGCAGCATTAGGCATGCTCGCTATGGTTCAGTGTCTCTCCATTGTCACAAATGTTTAAAGAATGATCAAGCCCTGTTTTAGGGCGCATTCCTGTTGATCCCAACATTTAGAAAGCTGAGGGAGGAGGATTGTGAGCTTGCAACTACTCTGAGCTACACAATGAGTTTTAAATCAGCCTGAGCTACTTAGCAAGAGAATGCCCCCCCCCCAAGTCTTACATATAACCTCCTAAAATCTCCATCATATTATTCACATATGTATACACACAGGTATCCATGTGCATGTACACATATATAACCTGCTCCTTTGCATTTCTTTTGTTTTTAATTTAAGTCTATTATGCAATGCTTCTTATTTGTTATATGAGAATTTCATAGTGTACACAATGTATTTTGGTCATATCCACCCCTCCAACTGCCCCAGCTCCGCAAGGCCATCCCTCTCCCAACGTTATGGCCTCTTGTTTTCCTGTGAGTGCTGCCCGGTATGCACTGGAGTGTGGGGCAATCCCCTGAAGGTGGGGCCAGACCTACAAAGAAAAATGACTCTCCCTCCCTCAGGTGCTATCAACTTCCCATAGCTCCTCAGCTAGAGGCAGCGGGCGCCTCATGAGCCCCTCCCCCGTCCTGCGTTTGGTTTTGGAGACTGGCATCTTGCTTTATATCAGAGGCTAGAACTCTCAGCTCTCTTCCCTCTGCCTCACTAGTGCAGGCATTATAGGCTTGTGTCACTACACAGAACCATATTATTATTATCATCATTATCATTATCATTATTATTATTATTATTATTATTATTATTATTATTACCTCAGCTCTGAATTTTCCTTTTTTTCTTTCTTTCCTTCTCTCTTTCTTTCTTTTTTTTTTTTTTTTTTTTTTTT